>NC_043999.1:29070915-29350915 GCF_902150065.1 Myripristis murdjan
CGATCAGTGCGCCTGCGCGAGCCCCGAAGCGAGAGCCTTAAGAAAAATGGCGGACATTCCTTTTATTCTCAGTGGAAAATGCAATATTTTAAGATAGCTTATGCATTCAAATGCGTTTTGATAACATTTCTAGCGGGAAATGTGCATTTTATTTCCAAAATCTTCATTCAGTTAGTGTATATAATATTTACTTTGTTAGTTATTACGAAGATTCTTTCAGGTTTCTATCGTTGCTATGGCTGTTGCTATGGACGCTGCTACCACTGTCGCTGATGTAGCTTCCGCTCGGAAGTATTGTCCTCACTGACTGTCACCGTGGAAATCTGGGGAGGGAGGCGTGGGGTTAACCTGCTCTCACAGAAATCCGTGAAATGAGCATGACCTCCTAATAACGCATTGCGTGCTCCTCGCATGTAACCTGTTTTAATCGATTTCTATGGTTTTAATTCCGTGTGATCACCACACAAACAGTGTCCACTGAAAGTCAGCGAGGTTCCGTGACGTCACGCTGTGGGTGGTGGTTCATAGATCCCGGAAGTGCAAATTTAATCGATATTCCGGAAAAAGGTCTGATTATTAGCCATAACGTTGTAACCATCCAAGGCAGACTTACCACGAGCTATGAGGATGTGTAACGATGGCATGTGCCTCAGCCGAGTCCACAAGTCCTGTATAATATCAACTTTATTTTAAGAAAACACGTTTTATTTGCGATGTCATATCACGGAGAAGCACTACATTACCCATAATCCTAGTGTTTATCAGCGACGTGTCTGATTTGACTTTCATCAATAAAGTCAATAAAGTGTAATAAAGTGCATGAAAGTTGATAATATGCTGATATGTTACGCCATTGAACACAACCCTTTCAGTCAGCGAAACAGAGCGGGTGGAAAAACAGCGGAAACACGTCAAAATAGCACTAAAGACTTATATATATATATATATATATATTTTTTTTTTATTTTTCATAACACATCTTTATTCGTGATATAAACATAGGCTACATGTTAAGGTTATAGTTTTGGTGTTGAAAAACTACCGTATGTGTGTTTTCTAAACCTAATTTCAAAACTTTTCCCCTAACCCGGAAGAGGCGTACCAGGACTACAATCTGCGTGGAGTTGCAACACACAGAGGTGTCCTGCGCCATACGTTTTGTAGTTCTAATATGTTATGTCTATTATGTGATGTTGTGATCACTAATTTTTCAATCTTCATTATAGTTTTTGGGTGTGGGAAGAACGCCTGTTTGGTCAGATTTTATTTATTTTTTTCTTAAGATAGTGAAATCATGTTTTTTCCATGTTTTGACACTAGTCAGTGGCGCCCCCTATTGGTTTGCCATCGGGCATGATAGTAGAGGTCAAGAGCTTTCCAAAAATGTTGACCCCATGTCTGTGCCATTTTTTGTTGCTGCACTCATTTCACGGATTTCTGTGAGAGCAGGTTAACCTTACGCCTCCCTCCCCAGATTTCCACGGTGACAGTCAGTGAGGACAATACTTCCGAGCGGAAGCTACATCAGCGACAGTGGTAGCAGCGTCCATAGCAACAGCCATAGCAACGATAGAAACCTGAAAGAATCTTCGTAATAACTAACAAAGTAAACATTATATACACTAACTGAACGAAGATTTTGGAAATAAAATGCACATTTCCCGCTAGAAATGTTATCAAAACGCATTTGAATGCATAAGCTATCTTAAAATATTGCATTTTCCACTGAGAATAAAAGGAATGTCCGCCATTTTTCTTAAGGCTCTCGCTTCGGGGCTCGCGCAGGCGCGCTGATCGCTCGTGCTGCTGGAAATTCGTAGGAATATGCACGAAAATTTGTGCATTATTTTTCGTACAATATCATACGAACCGTTTCATGAGAATACGTTGCATATCCACACTCTCCCCTTGCTGGATCACCTTTCCACTGGACAGCCGGGCTCTCGCAGTCACAGTCCAGTGTTGCTGGGGTTGCACTTCTCTGATCTTTCAGTGAAAGCAGTTGGTTCAATTTCTTTACATCTTCAGCCAGTCCATCAATTTTGTTAATTTCTGTCACCATTCCGTCGATCTTCTCCGACAGAGTTTTCAAGGTTTGCTTAACCGCCTCCATTTTCAGGATCATTTGACCGCGAATCAGGTCAGGTTGTTCTTCTCTATTCAAGAAGAATATAGTTGTGATATTTCTTCATCATTTCTTCTTTCTGCAAAAACACACTACCTTTTACCAGACATTGTTATTTTGATTAGCGTTACCCCGTACTGTGACATTTGCTTGTTAATGTTACAACATTTAACAAACATAACTTCCCATTCTGAAACATCCTGTAATAAGTGGATTTGAGGTAGTTCGGTTTCTCCTGCCGTTTGTGGTTCGGGATCTGAGTCGGGCTCAAACATGTATGGTCGTACAACAGCACGCTCAGCGGTAGCCATGACAATCCTATAGATCTATATAAGATGATAATTCCTGTTTACCAGTTAGCACTGTTTAGCAGCGTAGGTTTCAGTTACTTGCCTGCGATTGGCCCGACCATATGTCACTCAGAAAACAGTCAGCCAAGCAGTGGAGAGATGCTGGTTCTCTCTTCAGATTGGCTAAACGAACCGTGCTGCCAGAGCTCTTGGAGAAAGGCAAGAGAGAGGAGCTGTGAAACTATATTTAGCAGTCCATAGGTACTCAAAACCACAGATACATCTTGCAGGGATATAACAGTTAAAATAGAACCCTGGAAAAGTGTACAGCATGGGGCCTTTAAATGTTATGTGCATGTATATTTGTTTTGTCTGATATTGAATATTCTAAAGACAATTAGTTATTTTCAGCAGTACAGTTTTCACATTTTGTGTTGTGTATGATATCAATAAAGTAAGAAAAGTGTTGGTCCAGACAGAAATAATGGTTTGTTTGATACAATGTGAAATATGTGATAACTTTGTGGTATAACATGAAAGAAGCTTGATATGCATTACAATTTGAGATACATTTAATCTCATGCTGAAATTACCCATATGTGGAATAATGCTCTCCTTTAGAGCCTGGAAAAGGAAATTGATTGGTTAATGTGGCTGACACCAGGGCATGGGATGAAAGTCCAGGCCAACTTTATGAATGTAGTAATTGTTTTTTTTATCTTTAGAAGAATCCATTTAAAGGTTAACACAGCCCCAAACCTCTGTGAAACTTGACCACTCATGGGAAAAAGTATGACCGCCTGGGCTTTGGTGGTGGGCAGGGGCGGACTGGGACAAAAAATCAGCCCGGGCATTTTGGACCAGACCGGCCCACCACATTCGATAATGCACACCTTTCCAGTCTTTTTGCTCTCTTAAACGTGTATAACAACTGTGCAACTCTTTGAAACCATAATGCCATGCAATTAGTTAGCTGTCATCAGCAGTGTTGGGCACGTTACTTTGAAAAAGTAATTAATTATAGTTACTAGTTACTTCTACTAAAAAGTAATTAATTACCAGGAAAAGTAACTATTACGTTGCTTTTTAAGAAATTGTTCAAATATGTCAAATTACTTGGCTGCCCCAATCATACTGGCCTATAGTACTATAGTGGAACAATAAAAGACAGTAGATGAATAGGAATTGAACTTTTTTATTCTACTGAACAGGCCACAACTGGCGAACACCTTTTGGGCATCTATTTCAGATCAGTAAGTGCAGGTGCCTATCAACATGAATGGAGAATGAGCCCAAACTGTACATAGGAAGGTCATGGCGACAAACAAAGTATACCACACAAATCCTTTAAATCTGAATCTGATTCGATTGGTAGCCTATATATATCTCCCCATAAAGTTAGAACAAGGCATTAAAAAAGGCAAAAAAAAAAACAACAAAAAAAACAACAACAACAACAACAAAAAAAAAAAACCCAAAACAAAACAAGGCAAAATAATAATAATAATAATGATAATAATAATTTAGCACCTGGGTTACAAATTCACAAAAAGAGTACAGAAATGAAAATTACAGAAACCCTAAATGCCACTGTGTGTGTCATCTAGCCAGTGACAGGCAGAATGATAAGAATCACTTCACTGTCATGGTTAACAACAAAGTGAGGTAATAAAGTAAAATCTGACTATTGTCCGGGTGGGGAATTGAACCGAAGATCTCGTGCATGGCAGACGGGGGCACTATCCGCTCTACCATCGGGAATTGTGTTCCTGTGGTATTGTTTGGGCTTGTTCTTCATTCATGTTGATAAATTACAAAAAAGCGAAAAAGTCCGATCGGTTTGAAAATTGACAGCCGCTTTTTTTCTCGCAGTTTCTCTGCGCCGCTTTTGCGTTTTCTCTCCATCTCAGTAGATCCTATGAGATAACGTTCGACCCGTGTTGCACTGCACACCGGCGCACCGAGCCACAGGCTCCTGATATAATTGGGCCAGCCCTGTGTCAGTGAAGAAAAATAACCAATGGGCCTCAGAGCAGCATGTCTCAAGGGCCGGCCCGGTGCTTAGTAAACAAACTCTTGCAATGACTTTATTTGCCGAAATCATTATGCAGGCGGGACCAAACTACGCAAAAGGGTTTGTTTAGCAATGTGATTGGGCCAGCCCAGTGTCAATCGGGCCGCTGATCTACTGATCTTACGGTCAGCTATTTCAATGATAATAAAAAATAAATAAATAAATAAAAAAAAGTGTCGGGGGACTGTCGGCCCACTTAGCACATCGGCCCACCGGGCAAATGCCCGGTGTGCCCGATGGCCAGTCCACCCCTGGTGGTGGGTGATGTCACCAGTAATAGGGTGCAACAAGTGTGAAAAAAACCTGCCACCAATGACCAGGTCACCATTTTTCTCCATTATGGGTCAGGTTTTAGAGATTTGGTTTTGAGATTTATTCATTCTTTAATACAGGATTACATTTTTCCTCTTGTCTTTTTTAGATTTTTGGACCCGAGACAACACAGGCTGAGCTGTTTCAAGACACCATCAAGAGCCAAGTGTCCGAGTTCTTGGATGGAAAAAATGCACTGATATTCAGCTATGGTGTAACCAATGCTGGGAAAACATACACAATCCTAGGTAAAGGTAGACATGACATGACATTTCGGAGTCAAGGATTGGTTTATTCATTTGAAGACATATTTGTTGCTGGTATAGAAAAGCTCTTTGTTCTCTTCCTCTGATCGTACTACTCTCAAACTTCACAGATAGCCAATAACTTAAAAAACAAAACAAAACTGGTAGTTAGGGTTAGGTGTTTGCCTTATGGCAAAGTTCGTGCAAATTCATCTACAAGCGCCAAATTTGGCACAGATGTAGCTGAAGGCATACTGAAATGATTCAGCCAGGGCGCCCGAGCCAGAGACCCCTGAGGCCAAGATGGCAGCCAAATCCAATATGGCCGCCGCCTGAAAAGGGATTCGGCTATAACTTTTGAACCACATGAGATACAAATAGTCTTGATGTCTATTTTAATTTTTTGAGCATGGGAAACCCATAAAAACACTTACATTTGTGATTGGGTATATCAGGACCCCCAAATACCCTAAATCCAATATGGCCGCTGTCCAAAAAAAAGGTTTGGCAACAACTTAACCAAATTAGCTGCAATTGAAAACTTGTCTATTTAAAATTGTTAACCATGACAAACACACAAGGATGCTTAAATTTATTATTGACCATGTTTAGACCCCAAATGTAGGCTACACATTTACAAGAAAGCACTTGCCAATTGATACTTTCAACACACACTTTATTTTAACTTTTTTGACCATGGGAAACCCATAGGAATACTTACATTTATGATTGGGTATATCAGGACCCCAAGTTTCTAAAATCCAATATGGCCGCTGTTCGAAAAAGGGTTTTAGCTACAGATTTTGAATCAAATGAGCTACAAAAGACTTTATGGTGTCTATTTTGTGTTTACTGACTATGGGAAGTCCATTGGTATTCTTATATTTATGCTTGTGTGAATCTGGACCCTCTATTCTTTTCAAGACTGTCTTTTTTTTTTTTTTTTTTTTTTACTATAACTTTGAAGGTTTTTCTCAATGTTGATTAATTTCCTCATAAAACTGAAGTGCTTTCAGTGTAACCCATGTTTGCATTTAGAAGTGTAATCATAAGACACAATTATTTTTGCCAGGCAGTATTTACACACATGGACAAAATTATTGGTACCCTTCCATTAAAGAAAAAAGCCTACAATGGTCACTGAAATAACTTGAAGCTGACAAAAGTAGTGATAAATAAAAATTCACTGAAAATTAACTAATGAAAATCAGACTAGTGTGGACTGGAAAGACCGATGCGCATGAACTGATGAAGCCCCTTGGATAAGAGGCGAAACGTCTTCCTAAGACAAATACAAGTCCAGTTGCCTATGATTCAATTTGCCCAAAGAGTTTTTGAAAAACAAAATAATGAAACTGGCCCGGACAAAAATGATGGTACTCTTAGAAAAGATTGAAAATGATTTGACTATAGGGACAAGTTAAACTAAGGTGTGTCCTGTAATTAGCATCACAGGTATCTTCAAACTTGTAATCAGTCAGTCTGCCTATTTAAACGGTGAAAAGTAGTCACTGTGCTGTTTGGTATCGTGGTGTATACTACACTGAACATGGACCACTAAGGAGAGAGTTATCTCAGGAGATTAGAAAGAAAATTATAGACAAGCATGTTAAAGGTAAAGCCTATAAGAACATCTCCAAGCAGCTTGATGTTCCTGTGACTACAGTTGCACATATTATTCAGAAGCTTAAGGTCCACGGGACTGTAGCCAACCTCCCTGGACATGCCGCAAGAGGAAAATTGATGAGAAATTGAAGAGACGGATAATACGAATGGTAACCAAAGAGCCCAGAACAACTTCCAAAGAGATTAGAGGTGAACTCCAAGGTCAAGGTACATCAGTATCAGATCACACCATCCGTTGCTGTTTGAGCCAACGTGGACATAATGGAAGACGACCGAGGAGGACACCACTGTTGAAAGCAAATCATACTTCATCAGACTGGAATTTGCCGAAATGCATATTGACAAGCCACAAAGTTTCTGGGAGAAGTCCTTTGGACAGATGAGACAAAGCTGGAGCTTTTTGGTAAGTCACATCAGCTCTATGTTCACAGATGCAAAAATGAAGCATACAAAGAAAAGCACACTGTACCTACTGTGAAACAGGGAGGAGGCTCAGTTATGTTCTGGGGCTGCTTTGCTGCATCTGGCACAGGATGTCTTGAATCTGTGCAGGGTACAATGAAATCTCAAGACTATCAAGGAATTCTAGAGCAAAATGTGCTGCCCAGTGTCAGAAAGCTTGGTCTCAGTCGCAGGTCATGGGTCCTCCAACAGGATAATGACCCAAAACACAGCTAAAAACACCTCTATGAGCCCTGATCTAAATCCTATTGAACATTTGTGGAAGGAGCTGAAACATGCTGTCTGGAGACACCCTTCAAACCTGAGACAGCTGGAGCAGTTTTCTCACGAGGAGTGGGCCAAAATACCTGTCGACAGATGCAGAAGTCTCATTGAGAGTTACAGAAATCACCTGATTGCAGTGATTGCCTCAAAAGGTTGTGCAACAAAAAGCAATGTCTGATTTTCATTAGTTCATTTTTAGTAAATTTTTATTTATTGCTACTTTTGTCAGTTTCAAGTTATTTCAGTGACCATTGTGGCTTTCTTTCTTTAAGGGAAGGGCACCAACAATTTTGTCCACGTGTATAAGGTAAAATTATTAAAAGAATTATAAAATTGTCAAATTGTCCAAAACAGTTAAACAAAGGGTTGCTTAGCATAACAACAAACAGCAACAACAGGAATTCTTCTTATTATCTCTCTCTGATTTTCATGGTGTCTCTCACATGAATTATCCTAATCATGCACAGATCACTCGTCTCCACCACAATTGTTAGTACAGGCACCCTCACATGCACATACAGAAGTGCAATGAACTCCAGCTTTTGAGCATTTGCAGCACCCTCTACAAGCCTTCTTGCAGCTACAGTGGAGGAGAATGGTGCAAGCTTTACTGGCGTCTGCAAGATTGGTCCAGTACAGTTCCCAAGTCTTGCTTGTCGAGTCCCTATTAGGGATGGGTACGATTACTCAAGTACTCGTCGCTGACATCAGTATTCGAGTAACATTTTACTATTTGAGCATCTACGCAGTGTGTTGGTTTTGGCTGCAACTCATTTGCCGTTACATGCACCATGTCAGCCAAGACCAGGAGGAGTGATGTGTGGAAATAGTTTGACAAAAAGGACGTCGATAACGTGCAGTGCAAGATATGTGGCGTTAAACTTGTATATTACATAAATACCAGCTCGATGCTTAACCACATGTGTTTAAAGCACAAGGAGAAAACAGCGGAGACGGCAAACAGACAGCCTTGCATCACATCATCTGCCCTGTTAACGCCAGCTAACCGCTAGCCCCGTTACCACACGCCAATGTGATGATATCAGAACAGAGAAGATCAACAGGCCAATGTGCCTGATAAAAGCTCTCATTTCAAAGCAGCATGCTGAACTATTGTTCTAACTGCCACCTGATGAAATAAACAGTGAAGAAAACAGTCCGTGTGCATGGCTGCTGGCCAACCAGCCAAACAAACTCCGCTGTGCGCGTCCTCCAGCACTTTTTTTACAACCACATGGAGTGACAGCAGGGACGGCCAATCACACATTAGCAAGAAACGGCAAGGCCAATCGATGAGTGATATTAGGTTAGAGGCGGGACTTCTAGCAGAGACCGGCTGTTAACCCTTTGTGTACCAGAAGAATTGACTAGACACTGACGGACAGAGGCGCTTTGAGTGTTTGTTGTTGCTGTTATTTGTGAAGCCGTGCGAGCGCCTGTGAGGTGTCATACCTGGGGCCTATTTCACGAAATCTAGATTAGGCTTTAAGCCTGGATTTAGCAGCTATCCTGTCTTAATTTAGCCAGGATTAGGGATTAATGGGTTTCATGAAAGGTGGATTATCTTGCGAGATTAACCTGGTCAGTAAACCTGGCTATAATGAGCCTGAACTCGGTTTCATGAAAGTAATCCCACTTTAGTTACCATGGAAACTTAGCCTAAGCCTTAGCCTGCTCCGGACCAGGCTAGAAGTCAAGCTTAAATTAATCCGGTGCCCTGTTGTTCAACTTTGTGAAATTACTATTAATCAGTGACTCCAACTGTAAACCAATGACTTTGTTAATTCAACACCTGTTAGTATATGGACTAATTTCAAATTATGATACATTCAAATAAAATGAAAATAAAAGCATTAAGATATAATCAGTTTAATTATATTACTCTAATAGTGTGTGACCATGAATCATAGTTGTTTCACAGTGGCTCATGTGATATAATCATTGTCACTCTCAGTCTCTCATAATTATGGAAGAACACATTTAATTGGTATTGCCATGCAATTGTGACACTGCACGGCACTGCAGATAGATAGAGTGATAGATAGAGCACATATAATAGGCCTATAGCATTGGAGATTAGTAGGTTGACAACTGCTTAGCCTATATATTTATGGACTAAATAATAATAATATAAATAGGCTAATATATTTTTGGACGACTTATGCATTAAGTTTGTCGCCAACACTTTGCCATGCTTTCTCCCTTGCTTTAATTGCCTTTACGTTTTCTTTTTTTTTTTTTTTTGCTTTTATTAGATCAAAGTCAAATCAAGTACATGAATTATAAAGGCAACACACATTTTTCAGTAGAGACGTTGCTGTAAATACACTTAAGTATAAAAATAACAAAAGAAATTACAGTGATTTACAGTGAACAACAAATAACAATGTGGAGAAAGGAACAAAAGGAACAAAAAACCTCAGGATCTATAAATGTGAGATGTCTAAGTAATTTCTGATTTGTGATTTCTGAGTTTTAAACAGTAGTTAAATGTGATTTAAATCTCTTTTAAAAATAAAGGTTTATGCATAAATATTATGTTGTAGTTTATTTTTATTTATTAAGAAGGCATAAGATAAACAACTATGGCATTTTTCTATCATACATAAATCAAAGATATAGGGGAAAAAAAGGCAAGGAAATATAAAATCAATGTTAGTGCAGAATCCCAAA
Source organism: Myripristis murdjan (assembly GCF_902150065.1). Classification (NCBI taxonomy): domain Eukaryota; kingdom Metazoa; phylum Chordata; class Actinopteri; order Holocentriformes; family Holocentridae; genus Myripristis; species Myripristis murdjan. The sequence continues at coordinate 29,080,987 of NC_043999.1, forward strand.
GTACTTCAGTAAAGGCAAGAGCAGATTAAAGCAGATAGCAAATAGGTAGGCTACAACGAAAAGAAAATGAAAAATTAAATAAATAAGTGAATATAGATTTCATTGCCTTTACGGTTAATAACCTCCTTTACTTCCTCATGTGTTTGTATTAGGCGCTGAGTCTCGTCCAGACTGAGTGACGTAGCCCTCTGCTTCGCTCTGATTGGTCACATTCAAGGAATCTACGATCGACCGGCTTGGTCTTTGGAAGGGAGGCGTGATCGCGCACCAGCCTGGCTTTCACAATCCAGACTCGCTAAAGTCGCTCCTTCTCAGCCTGACTTGGCTTTAGTGGAACGGAATAAATCAGGCTGTGCAGGGCAGGCTTTAGCAAGCCTAGATTTGGTTTATATCCTGGCTTATTTAATCCACCTTTCATGAAATAGGCCCCAGATTGCCTGATGTGTAATCACATGAGTAAGCTCCCCAAATCAGTCATGGGGGACACTTAAAAACAAACACAGTGTTTATTTCACAGTTTAACGCCCCTCCCCCCAAAAAGTTTTTAAAAAATTAATAATAAAAAACTACATTTCCGTGAATTTTTTCGCGGACCCCCCTGGCTATGCGTCAGAAAACCGTGGATTTAGGCTGTTGATTGACAGTTACATGTGAAGCGACACAGAACAGAAGTCCATACCACTGTGACGTCTGGCAGCTGAATGTTACAACAATGTGATTGACGGACCTGTTGCGGTTGTTCAATAACGCATTTGGAATCGCACTTGGTTTAAAGTGTTACATGAATGGTTTATTATAATTTAATAATGTTCTCTGACAGCCAGAAGCTACTTTTTAGTAAACAACAGGCCATGTCGGGGAGGTCTGTGTCCGACTGGAAACACTAGAACTGGAACTGATGTTAAGTATGGACCTCCCGTAATTATTATTTTTTTATGGTTAAATATATAATTCACGAGTAATCGATTACTCGTTCATAATGTAATTCGAGTACTCGAATACTGAAATCACTGAAAATGCTCATCCCTAGTCCCTATGCCATCCCCATGTACTGAATGTTGGGATAGCTTGCTGCACAGTGGTTGCTTGGTTCCAGAAGAAGCTGGCTTGCAGTAGTGCCCTTTTGGTGTGCTGTATCAGTACAGCTTGGGTGGGAGGCAGGTTTTCAAGAGACTTGGTACCAGTTGTGAAAAGGTGATGTCTCGCTTCATCAATGCGGCTGGAACCACAGCTCTTGCTGTACATGATGACAACCATATGCTCCAGTCTTTGTACATGGACATCATTGTTGATGTGTTCCGGGTCTGAAGTGAGGGTACCAGGGATTCTGTGAGAACTGGTGTTGCCTCCCAAGCTGCCCATGCAGTCTTTTTCCCATGGCCCAGGAAGGCTGAGGTTGTGTCGCATCCTGTTAAAGCGTGGAGGAGTGGTAAGGCCAGTGACTTCTGAGGACCAAGATCCTTTCTGATCTCATGAGCAGGAATGTCCCTGTAGTTCATTCAGAATAAAACACTGCTCAGAAAAGTACTCCTGGTTACTTACATGAAGGAGGAAGTTGGTAGGAAATGAAATGGTTGGCTAGACACTGTTGTTGTCCATCTTCATCGTTCACTGTTGTTGTCTATCTTGCTCACTGGCATGGAGTAGCACTACTGTATGTGTCCATGGAGCTCTCCATACATCTACAGTCAACCAGAATTCTCAATTATGTTCAATTTGCTTAATATTTTGCCAAATCTAGACTGGAATTCTGACATACCTTCTATTCCCTGTTGTCTGATATTCCCTACTTTATCGATTTAGAAATTTTGTGGGAATATTGTGAAAGTATCAATTGGCAAGTAATTGCTTTCTTGTAAATGTGTAGCCTACATTTGGGGTCTAAACATGGTCAATAATAAATTTAAGCATCCTTGTGTGTTTGTCATGGTTAACAATTTTAAATTGACATTAAGTTTTCAATTGCAGCTAATTTGGTTAAAAAGTTGTTGCCAAACCTTTTTTTCTTTTTTTTTTTTTTTTTTTGGACAGCGGCCATATTGAATTTAGGGTATTTGGGGGTCCTGATATACCCAATCACAAATGTAAGTGTTTTTATGGGTTTCCCATGCTCAAAAAAGGTAAAATAGACATCAAGACTGTATTTGTATCTCATCTGGTTCAAAAGTTATAGCCGAATCCCTTTTCAGACGGCGGCCATATTGGATTTGGCCGCCATCTTGACCTCAGGGGTCTCTGGCTCGGGCGCCCTGGCTGAATCATTTCAGTATGCCTTCAGCTACATCTGTGCCAAATTTGGCGCTTGTAGATGAATTTGCGCGAAATGACCCTTATTTTGCCATTAGGCCCCCAACTAGGGGCATTTCTGCTATATTGGAAAATCACATTGGAGAGAGACATGAAAGGGTCAGGGCAGGGGAAGAGAGAGATGACATGCAGCAAAGGGTCTGGGCCAGATTCAAACCCAGGCTACTGTTGGCTTCACGGTAATATTATGCGGCACACGCTCTATACTGAGCCATTGGGGCGCATGCATGCAGCCAATATCTGAACACAACAAATCACTAAACATTCTGCAGTTTAAAATGGCATTCCATAATGTTTAACGCCAAGTGAACAGATGTGTGGGGAAGTAGCAGGATTTGAGAAAGTAACCTGTATTTGTATGTTTCCTCCATCTTTCTGTATAGATGCTTCCTTTGTTCAGCGTTTAGTGAAATGTTTTGAGTCTGGGACAGTATGAGGATGTAGGGGGTGGTTTGGGTTCGGGTCCGCGTCCACAGTCTCTCAACCCTCCATGGCACATGATTTGCTCCTCCCTGATGTTAGCTGGTGAAATATGTTCCTAGGAACTCCCAAAGAGCCAGGTTTATTGCCACAAGTGCTGGACGCCACCTTCCAGTACATCGCAGGTCGTCAGTATGAGGCAATGGACCTTAAGCCATACCTGAGGAACGATGCTCAATGTCTGGGTCCAGACCAGATTAAGCAGGAGAGGAGTGCCAAGACTGCCATTTTTGCTTCATTCAAAGAAGTGAGTGGATTTTATAGCCAAATCATTTATGTAATCCGTGAAATCAGCTGATGTTACCTTTGGTTGTAATGACAAAATGAACAATTGACACTTAATATTTTGTGGTTGAACCACAGAGTTGTATTGCTCACAGTACTCACAGTACTCACATCATTCTTTGTCCTGTTTTAGGATTGTGATCCTGTCAGAGGCAGTGGTGGTTCAAACTCGTTGTCCTCCCCTGCCATCGGTCTATCCTTCTCTTCGTTGTCCTGTGAGCAAACAGGTAGCTCACAGTGGCTTAACACACTGTTGAATATATTTCCCAAGTCATTTTAAGGATGACAGAGAGACTCTGTTTGACAAACCACAGCTGTCATTCAGTCAGGGATGAAAGTAAGATTACATTTACTCATACTACTGTCATTCAGTAAGTCCATAATTTGACTTGGGTTCATTTTTGCTTTAGTATTGTATTTGAATACATTTTAAATCATTACAGATTACAGATTTGATTGTCTTTCTATAAATATAGAAACTTGACAGTCACAAATAATTGGAGTCTTCCTAGTACTTTTTCTGTGTAGTTTCCACACAAAAAAAAAATCATAAAAAGTATCTTAGGAACTTGAGTACATTTTCTGTAGCCAACAAAGTTGTTGCCAGTCAAACCACTGAACTAGTAATGGGCTGTGTAGAGCAAATGCTTCTCTTTGGACTACTTTTTGGCAGAGCCAGTTTCACTCGAGTCATCAAAAAACAAAAGTGCTGCTTTTGGAAAACTAATGTGTATGTTATTGTGATGATGGAATACTGGTGTGAAAGTCTGAAATCTCTGAAAGCTGATTTTCATATCATAGTGAATGAATGGAAAACAATGGCTGGATAAAAGAGAGAAAAAATTATATTGTTGTTCTGGAATACACAATATTAGCAGAAACGTGAAGTATATACATTTTATAGATATTCAGCTAAACATGCAAAATCACTTTTTTTTTTTAAGGCAGTGTGCTGTAAGTCCTGTATACATTACATTATCTATCCATTATTCAATAACTGTTCAGTTTAACACTAAGTTTATCCAGCTTTTTCTTAGCTATATTCATGTTTCTTTGTAAATAGCTATACAAAAAGCACCAAAATGTTGGATACTTGCATCAGGATCTCAGGTGAACTGAAGTCTACACAACATGCCTGCGTAGTAAAAGTTAATTTCAACATCACTACTCACAAAAAGTTAGGGATATTTGGCTTTTGGGTGAAATTTATGGAAAACTTAAAAAGTTCACGCTACAGTGATATTATATCATGAAAGTAGGGCATTTAAGTAGAAGCATGCACTAGTGATTTCCTCATCTCAAACAATTTCTTGAAACAAAAGCCAACAACAGTGGTGGATATACCACAACAAAAAATGTCAGTGTCAATAACTTGTCATGTGCCCTTGAGCATCAATTACAGCTTGACAACGACGTCTCATGCTGTTCACAAGTCGACTTATTGTCTGCTGAGGCATGGCATCCCACTCTTCTTGAAGGCCGGCCCTCAGGACATTGAGGTTCTGGGGTACAGAGCTCCGAGCCTCTACACGGCGACTCAGCTGATCCCATAGGTTTTCTATGGGATTCAGGTCTGAGAAAGTACAGGCCACTCCATCTGAGGTACCCCAGTCTCCAGCAGCCATTCCCTAATGATACGACCTCGATGAGCTGGAGCATCAAACACCTGATGTGAATTTTGCCGTTAAGCTCCTTGTTAGAGAACAGCAACTTGTGCAAAAAGTACTGAAACATTGAACAGTTGGACATGTGCATTCAAAAGTTTACAGAAGGTCACATTAAGTTCACCTGTAAAGGTTATAATGCATTTTAGGTTCATCCTGAAATTTCACCCGAAAGCCAAATATCCCTAACTTTTTGTGAGTAGTGTATATCAAAAGCTGCTGTTTTAGAATCACCATTGAACCAGACCTCTGAATGTGAAAAAGGTTTGAAAAAATATTCAAAAAATTTGAAAGCCAACACAATAATGAAATCAAATTTCACCACCCAGACCTTTCTGCATGTGGAAATTTCCACAGGAAAATGATAACAGCATTGTAATGCAGGATTTCCATTCTCTTGCTCACCTGTCATCTCTCTCTCTCTCTCTCTCTCTCTCTCCCCCTCCCTCCCTCCCTCCCTCCCTCCCTCTGCCGTCTTCCCCATCCAGTGGTGAGCAGCCCATTAGGCAGCAGCCAGTTTGCTTTATGGGTGTCATACTTTGAAATCTACAATGAGAGTGTTTATGATCTGCTGCAACCTCCTTTGTGCTCAAAGTCCAAGAAACGAGCTGGTCTTCGTGTGTGTGAAGATGCTGCTGGAGACACTTATGTTAGAGGTGTGAAAAGTAATCAGTCTTAGTTCAGTGTGCAACAATTAGTTCAGTCTACTTGGGAGCAGGGGATGCATTTTGGATTTAGCATGCCTAATGGAATTAAAAACTAAAGAACTGTATTTTCAATAATGGATACACACATTTACTATGCCATAATTAAATGGCGCTAGGGAACATGCTGTGACAATACTGAAGGTAAAACAGAGCTATGTCATTTAAAGTGCATTTACAAATTTCCCCAACTTTATGTAGAGCCCAAAATAACTGAATGAGCTTTACCGGCCCACAAGTTTACAGCAAACAAAACAGTACGGCACGCCCTGACTCCCCTACAAAAAAAAAAAAAAAACTAACTTAAATCAAAGCATTCCCCTAGTGGATGACAATAAAATGCAACCCACACTCATTATTTGCCTGTTTTCTAATTTGATTGTGATGTAATATGAAACAGTCATGTCAAAATGAAAACCAATTCACTTGAAATGAAAAAGAAAAAACAAATGGTTTAACAGTCCTTTTTACTTTTGATTATGGCACAGTAAACGTGTGTACCAATTTGTAAATGAGTATTAAATACTTTATTTTAATATTTTCCTTTTTAACTATGTACTAAGTATGTAAAATCTTCCAGACAAATACATTAGTGTAACTCTGAGGCAAACTGTCCAACATTGCATTTTAAAAGCTTGACACTAAATATTTTAAATATTATTTTCATTAATTAGAACACTTAATTTTATTTCAGATCTTAAGTGGATCCATATCAAAAACATGGAGGAAGCCTGCAAACTTCTACGTTTTGGAAACAGAAATCGAAGTGCTGCAGCCACTAAGATGAACCAGTCCTCCAGCAGAAGGCAGATTGCATTTTTTTTTTTTTTTTAAGTTGGTGTCATAGTTGAGATTTCCTTGCTTCAAAACTGATTTTGCTTTTATACAGCCACAGCATATTCACCATGAAGTTACTGAAGATTGATGGTAGCACAGTGCAGAGAGTCTCAGAGTAAGTAGCTTTTAACACCATGAATGTTGTGAATGTCATGAGAGTAGTGAGTAGTGTTCACTGTGCATTAAGAAGGTATTTTCGGCCATGCCTGCACAGAGATGGAATTCTTTTTTTTTTTTTCTTTTTTTTTTTTTTTAAAAATCTGTCCACATGAGATTGGAAAATTGCATACACTAAGCTGAGAAGTGACTGCAGCGGATTGTTGACATCCCAGAGTTAGCTACAAATGCAAGTCAATCCGCTTCAAAACGTCTTAATGTCCAAAAGTGACAGGAAAAGGAAGCGGGATGATGAAAACAAGGCTAAGTGGATTATATAGACAGAGGGGGAGCTTGAGCTCCTCCTGAAAGTCACAAATGAATACAAGGTGTTGAAAATAATTGCAGGATCAAAGTGGCACCTGTGTGAGGTCAGCATTCTGCTGGGAGTGGGAAGCAAAGAAGCAAATAAGCCCCACTGATATCAGTTATCTTATATTTCCTTTTCACCTTCCACACAACAGGAAAGGGGCGTTGTCAAAAATCTGTTTTGGCAATGTCCACACTAATCTGGGTAAATCAGAAATCCACACTAGCACTTCACTAGTGGTGACATGCCGCTTTTCAAAAGCCCACCACATCTTGGAAACTGTTTTTTAAAAGTTCAGTTTCACGGTTTTTGTGGGTGGAAAACACTGGCTTAGAGTGGATGGAAGACTAAAATGGAGAGAAAGTTTTCAAAAAAGGTTTTCCATGTGGATGTGGCCTCCAAGTTTTAGTATGTTTACCTGGTTTGACACTATGGCATGCTGTTTTAACATTTATGGACTGGATATTCAATACAAATATCTAATTCTATTTTGACAAGTCAAAATGCTAGTTTTAGATAAATGTAATTATATTGACTTGTAAGATTCAAACTACTTTTGTCATTCTTACTGTATGTATGTTGTGTTGAATTAACATATCTACTGTTTAATTTGCAGATGTGGAATTTACATTGCAGGTATCATGAATTAAATGAGCAGCTGTAATTTGAATTTCCAATCCCTGCATTTTAATTCTAATAAATCATAATTAAAATTCAAGATACTTTTAAGTCTCCACAATTAAAGATATCTAAACTGTCTTTTTTAGGATATCTTACATCAAGTTTTGTCAGGTCAAGATGACGTAGCTATGTTGAACTGTAATTATATTGAATTATGAATGGTCACAATAATGTAGATATCTCAAACTGGAAGTGCAACTACTCTTAATTAAATTACCTATACTTAAATTACCTAATACCTATCTGTAATTGGAGATATAACTCATTCTGCGTAACATGCATTTAGAGATCCTAAATTATCATTTTGAATAGTCAAAGTATTGCAGGTATCATGATGAAGGCGATATGAACATACTGATTTGAATATATAAATAAACAAAATCCATTTGCTTTAGTTTGTACATTTACTGAATGATGCACTGCAAATAGTAGAAACTACATGCTATACTAACAATGTTACTAGCATATACAAACTCTTTACTCTGAAGAAATGAAGTGATACCAATGTGTTAGTTCAACAATGTCCACAAAATTAAATTAACTTAAAATGTTTAAGCCAGCAGTTGTTAAGCCCCACTGATGACATCAGCAGGATAAAGAATGTTTCACTTTTGGTATGACTTCAGTCCAGTCCTGATGGATCCATGCCTCAAGACAGTGTTTTCAGTATCTGGTATCATAAGCTGGAAAGTTGATGATAACTGTTCAGTAGAACTCTGACATGTGGTGTGACTTCTGTACTCTGGGTACTACAACCAACAGATAAGTGATAGAAACTGATTTGTATTTCTCAGGTTTTCTCTGTGTGATTTGGCTGGCTCGGAAAGATGCAACAAAACAAACACATTTGGAGAGAGGCTAAAGGAGGCGGGGAACATCAACAACTCTCTGCTCATTTTGGGGAAGTGCATCACTGCCCTTCGGAACAATCAGACTGACAGGTACAGCTGGGCACAATGTGTGAAACAGTTTCTGGTAAAACCTGTCCAATCATGCCATATGGAAAAGTGAAAATAACCTGAGCGCAATAGCAGTGTTCATAGCTATCTGACATGGAACATTTTTAAAACCAAGAGTAGCTGATGCGTTGCCTAAAACATGTAATCCAAACAAAAAAGGCACCACAGAACCATAGAACACCATAGAAATTACAATGAATCATTTTGTAACCTAAAACTGATGCTTTTCAGTTTGTTTGAAAAGATGCTTTTCAGTTTGCTTGATACTTATCTGTTAAAACAGATAAATGCCTCCCCTCCCCCTTTACAATTGTGGCTTTCTGTGCTGATGCTTATTCTATATTTATTGTATATATTTCTACATTTATTTATATTTAATTTTATTTTATGTTTCTTTTGATGCTGCTGTAACATAAGAATGTCCCAGTTTGGGACCAATAAAATAAATCTATCTTATCTATCTAATCTAGAATTGAAAAGATCAGGCATGGGCAAACTACGGCCCTTTGGGCTTTTTAATCCGGCCTGCCAAATATTGGTACAGACTTGTCCAAATTATATTTAAGACTGCATTCATTTGAGCCTTTTCTTGCAATACCCGGCGTTTTAGTTGACTCCACCAGATGGTGCACGTCAGACACATTGACTTGACTTATTCGAGCGGAGCCTGCAGCGGAAGCGATCTCGTAGCCCTTCTGTAAAAATGAGTGGACTAAAGAAAAGAAGAGTGCCGTGTGTTTAACAAGGAATGGACAACTAAATATTTTTTCACCGAAGTACGATCAAAGGCTGTATGTCTTATTTGCCAAGAAATCGTTGTGGTTTTCAAAGAATACAATATCAGATGGCACTTTTCCACCAAGCATGCTAACTACACTAGCAACCAGTCAACACAAGAATGGACGGCTACTGCTCAGAGGTTGGCAGCCAATTTACAGGCTCAGCAAAACATTTTTCTCTGACAAACTACCATTCAAGAGTCAAGCACAAAGGCAAGTTATTTGCTGGCATTCAAATTGGCAAAGGCCAGCAAGCCTTTCTCCGAAGGGGAGTTTTTGAAAGAATGCATGGTGGAGACAGCAGAATTCTTATGTCCAGAGAGCAAGAATAAATTTGAAAAAATTTGTTTATCACGCAGGACAGTGACTTGCTGTGTTGAGATAATTGACGAAGACTTAGCCAGCAATCTAAACAAAAAAGCCAAGTCATTTAAGTTATATTCGTTGGCACTGGATGAAAACAATGACATAAAGGACATGGCTCAGCTTTTAATTTTCATCAGAGGGATTAATGACAAGCGACGCAGATTGGCTTTGTGATTTAGCTTTTGCTGTGGACATACTGACACACATGAATGAGCTGAACGTGAAGCTGCAAAGGAAAGATCAATTTGTGCACGAAATGTACACAAATGTGAGTGCTTTCAAAGCCAAGTTGACTTTATTGTCAAGACAAATGTCAAATAAATCCTTGGCTCATTTCCCCACACTCGTGACGCTGAAAGGGGCCCCTCGACATGTGAAGAAATAAAGAAAATCACTGGACGGCCTGTGTGGAGAATTCTGCCGTCGCTTCTCTGATTTTGAAAAAAATTGAGAAGGCACTTCAGCACGTGTCATGTCCCTTCTCACAAGATCCTGAAACAACACCGCAGGAGTTGCAGTTGGAACTGATCAATCTTCAATGTGATTCCGTCTTAAAGGAGAAGTTCAGGTCCCTTTTAAACTGGGTGAGTTTTATGCTTCACTAAGCGAAGCCAAGTTTCCAAACATACAGAAGATGGGACAGAGGATGCTGATGTTTGGCTCTACCTACGTGTGTGAGCAGACGTTCAGCGTGATGAACATCAAAGCACATCTTAGATCCCAGTTAACTGATGAACATCTGTCCTGAGAATTGCCACAACCAAGCTGACACCAGACTTTGATGCACTGGCAAAAAAGGGTGGTCAACTCCACTGTCCCCACTGAAACTGAATGTAAGTTAGGACTGTTGCAATAATCGCATTATCGCAATATTAATAAGCCGACTGCAAGAGGTGGGAAGAAACCAATTACCGCATGTTCCCATCATTTTGTATTGAAAGTATATACAGGTGAAACTCGTAAAATTAGAATATTGTGCAAAAGTTCATTTATTTAAGTAATTCAACTTAAAAGGTGAAATTAATATATTATATAGACTCATAACATGCAAAGCAAGATATTTCAAGCCTTTATTTGTTATAATTTTGATGATTATGGCTTACAGCTTATGAAAACCCCAAATTCAGAATCTCAGAAAATTAGAATATTGTGAAAAGGTTCAATATTGTAGCTCAAAGTTTCACACTCTAATCAGCTAATTAATCCAAAACACCTGCAAAGGGTTCCTGAGTCTTTAAAAGCTCTGTCTGGTTCAGTAGAGTTCACAATCATGGGGAAGACTGCTGACCTGACAGTTGTGCAGAAAGCCATCATCTTTTAAATTGAATTACTTAAATAAATGAACTTTTGCATGATATTCTAATTTTCCAAGTTTCACCTGTATTTGCACTTAAAATATGTAGCCTACTGCATTCATTTTGCACTCTATTGATATTCTCCATTTATTTCATTAATTAAAACCAAACCAATGTTTGTAAATTTGCTTTTTTGACATGATTATTATATGATTGGTTTAATCCTTAAAGGAAAAAAAAAATTGTAGACTATGTGGTATTCTCATTCTGCCTCATGTCCCTTCTGCATTGGACAATATACTAGGACAATATAAAGCTATTTGCTTTAAAACTGTGTCATCTCTGCCAATTAAAAAGTAACACTGTACGTAATATTATCCTAATAGCAATGTTTATTTACAGTAGTGTAAATACTGTTTATTGCTTATTTATATTGCATTAAATCAAGATAAATGATATATGATAGATGATATTTTTTTTAAATTTTACTACTGATTTATTTACTACTGTCTGCCTTGTGTGTCTCCTTGTAGTTGTTGTTGTGCTGTGTGTCTGACTCTGTTGTCATTGTGGTTGTTGTCGATGTTGTTGTACTGTTTTTTTTTTTTACTACTGCGGCAGAATCAATTGCCCCTTGGGGACAAATAAAGGTCTTGAACATTGAACATTGTTGAACATTGTTAATAAAATGAGTCGCAGCCACCGCAATAATACACTTTTCATCCATCTGGTGCTGGCCTGGCCTGTCTGTCGAATTCTAAAACTCATGTGGCCCCTGAGCCAAAAAGTTTGCCCACCCCTGGTATAGATAGATATATTGTTTATCAGCCACACGACCAAGTCTGGTTGAAATTGTTCTTTGTTCAGTATGTCTAACTTTGTGGGACAATACATACATGGAAAAACAGACAGACATATTATCACAAAACAATACAATGAATACAACGACAGAACACATTACACAACCACAATTACCTGTAGCTCCTCCCTGAGGGAAGGAGCTGGAAGATGTGATGAGCAGGATGTGAAGGGGGTGAAGAGGATCTTCTTTGCCTGCTTTACAGTCGGGTTAGGGTTAGGGTTATCCGTGAGTACGGATTCAACAGAGGGGATGCTGCTGTACCATACTGCAATAGAGGATGTGATGATGGACTCGATGGCTGAGTAAAACAGAGTGTGAAGTTGATGGTCGATCTGGTATTTTTTGAGCTGCCTAAGGAAGTGGAGTATTTCGTTGAGGTTTTACAGTGTGTTCAGTCTTTGTTTTCAACTTCAGGTCATTGCTGATGTACACTATATTACCAAAAGTATTCGCTCACCTGCCTTTACTCATACTATGAACTGAAGTGCCATCCCATTCCTAACCCATAGAGTTCAATATGATGTCGGTCCACCTTTTGCAGCTATTACAGCTTCAACTCTTCTGGGAAGACTGTCCACAAGGTTGAGGAGAGTGTTTATAGGAATTTTTGACCATTCTTCCAAAAGCGCATTAGTGAGGTCACACACTGATGTTGGTCGAGAAGGCCTGGCTCTCAGTCTCCGCTCTAATTCATCCCAAAGGTGTTCTATCGGGTTCAGGTCAGGACTCTGTGCAGGCCAGTCAAGTTCATCCACACCAGACTCTGTCATCCATGTCTTTATGGACCTTGCTTTGTGCACTGGTGCACAGTCATGTTGGAAGAGGAAGGGGCCCGCTCCAAACTGTTCCCACAAGGTTGGGAGCATGGAATTGTCCAAAATGTTTTGGTATCCTGAAGCATTCAAAGTTCCTTTCACTGGAACTAAGGGGCCAAGCCCAGCTCCTGAAAAACAACCCCACACCATAATTCCTCCTCCACCAAATTTCACAGTCGGCACAATGCAGTCTGAAATGTACCGTTCTCCTGGCAACCTCCAAACCCAGACTCGTCCATCAGATTGCCAGATGGAAAAGCGTGATTCATCACTCCAGAGAACGCGTCTCCACTGCTCTAGAGGCCAGTGGCGGCGTGCTTTACACCATTGCATCCAACGCTTTGCATTGCACTTGGTGATGTGTGGCTTGGCTGCAGCTGCTCGGCCATGGAAACCCATTCCATGAAGCTCTCTGCGTACTGTACTTGGGCTAATCTGAAGGTCACATGAAGTTTGTAGCTCTGTAGCAATTGACTGTGCAGAAAGTCGGCGACCTCTTTGCACTATGTGCTTCAGCATCCGCTGACCCTTCTCCGTCACTTTACGTGGCCTACCACTTCGTGGCTGAGTTGCTGTTGTTCCCAAACGCTTCCATTTTGTTATAATAGAGCTGACAGTTGACTGTGGAATATTTAGGAGCGAGGAAATTTCACGACTGGATTTGTTGCACAGGTGGCATCCTATGACAGTTCCACGCTGGAATTCACTGAGCTCCTGAGAGCGGCCCATTCTTTCACAAATGTCTTGTTTCACAGTCTGCATGCCTGAGTGCTTGATTTTATACACCTGTGGCCAGGCCAAGGGATTAGGACACCTGATTCTGATCATTTGAATGGGTGAGCGAATACTTTTGGTAATATAGTGTATGTTCCTGAGGAATTTTTGGTGGTGATGGAGTCTCTGTTTATTTGCGTGTTTTTTGGGGGGGGGATTCGTCATGCAATGTAAGCTGAGCTTCCTGGGTTTTGGCTGTATTAAGCAAGATCTGTTTGTACACCAAAAAAGCTTGATCCTCAATGTGGCACTGGGTTTCATCATTGTTGGCGATGAGGCCTCCAGTGATTGTGTCGTCCACGTATTTTATCATTTTCACAGAACTGTCCATGGATGTAAAGCTGGTGGTTGTAGAGTGAGAAGAGCCAGTGGCAGAACACAGCCGACCCTGTCTGGGCCTGCTGCTTTCCTGATGTTCAGCTTCTTAAATACATTTTTCACGTCATCCTCCTGGCAGATGTTTTATTTTCAGAAAATCAGCAACACCAACTGGAAATGGCTGCTTCACATGAAAAATATTAGCGTAACTAAGATTCACTGATATAAAATTTTTGACATGGATGGATTATCAAAAGATAAATTTTATCAGCTGATATGAGAACAAGCAGGTGGGTTGACTGGGACTATTTGCATATTCATAGACCCGGCCATATTTAATGATTGCATGGTGCAGTGTTACAGTATATCAAAGCAGTCTTAAGGCATGAAAGATGCTTTTCAGTGATCACTGCAAATGGGAAAACCACATTATGGTCTGGGAAAAGACCAAGTCATCCGCACCCAGGACAACAAATATCAGCGCTGGATTATGGAGGCAGTGCCGACCTGTCAGATTTGACAGGTCGGCCATGCCTCCGTGACCAACGCCACTGTGAGCAACATCAGCTGATAAAGACACGTCACATACCACCTAGTGATACCTCTGAAGGCGGAAGTATTGCCGCCGAAACATGTAAGGTAGGAACAACCTATTTGTGTCTGATACAAAAGAAACTCCACTATCTATGTCAAGTGTAGACACTATGAATCTCTTCGGACATCCTGGGGCTATTGCACAATTCCCTAATGACATTTGACAGTAGTGCATAAATCAATTTAAGCAGCATTCAGGGCAGCAATGGTTCTGGGGTAAAAACTGTTCTTAAGTCTGTTTGTCCTTAACTTAGGAGTCCTGTATCTCCTGCCCGATGGCAGCAGCTCAAACAGAGGGTGACCCGGATGAGATGACTCTCCCAAAATGTTCATGGCTTTTTTAAGGCAGCGGGAACTGTACAGTTCTTCCAGTGAGGGGAGAGGGCAGCCAATGATTTTCTGAGCTGTGGTGATGACTCTGTAGTGCTTTCCTATCTGCGGCTGTGCAGCTAGCAAACCAAACACAAACACTACGTCAGGATGCTCTCTACAGGGCAGTGGTAGAAGGTAACCAGCAGTTTCTCGGCAGGTTGTTTGTTGTTTCCTGAGAAGTCTGAGAAAATACATTCTCTGCTGGGCCTTCTTCACAAGTGCTGTGGTTAGCACTCCAACAAGTCAGGTCCTCCTCGATGGTGATGCCCAGAAACTTAAAGTCGGTTACCCTCTCCACATATGCCCCTTTTCCACTAGTACCTACTCAGCTCGACTCTGCTCGACTCTACTCGGTTTAAGAGCTTTTCCATTAGGTGGTAGTACCTGCTAGCAGGTCCCATTTTAGCACCTACTCAGCCGGGGTTCCAAGCGAGCTGAGTCGAGCTGAAAATGTGACGTAAACGCCGTGCAGGCAACTGATTGGACAGGGAGTGACGAGAGCGACTCCTGCACGAAAACAAAACCCGACATTTAAAAAAAAAAAAAAAAAAAAAAACGGCAACAAAGTTGTCAAAGTCGGAAAATAGCAAGCACACCGCTACCGCGGTCAAATAAAGACGTGGAGACTTTTCTGAGCTTGGTGGCGGCCCAAAGAATCCAGAGGGAGCTAGACGGTGCGCCGCCTTGCTATGACGACTCCACCCACGGTAAGGTGCTACTCAATTGTAATGGAAAACCACCTAAACCGTGTCGAGGCGAGTAGAGTAGATACTAATGGAAAAGGGCCAATAGTCCCCGCTGATAAACAGGGGCTGGATGTCAGTTTTGTTCCTTCTGTAGTCCACTACGACCTCTTTGGTCTTTGTGGTGTTGAGGACCAAGTTATTGCTTCTACACAACCCAGACAGCCTCTCCACCTCGTCCCGGTAGGCAAACTCATCCCCCCCAGAGATTAGTCCGACTATGGTGGTGTCATCCGAACTCAATGATGTTAATGGGGTTACACGGGCTGCAGTCGTGTGTGTATAGTGTGAAGAGCAGTTGGCTCAGTACACAACCCTGTGGGGAGCCTGTACTGAGGTTGAGTGCAGATGAGATGTGGGTGCCTACCCTGACTCTTTGTGAGCGGTCTGACAGGAAGTCCAGAATCCACCGGCAGATGGATCTGATAGTCGAAGACCTGTTAGTTTGTGTACCAGCTTGTGTGGGGGTATAGTATTAAATGCAGAGGAAAAATCCACCAATAGCAGTCTGGCGTATGTTCCTGGCTGCTCCAGATGTAACAGAGCAGTGTGGAGAGCTACTGCGCCCTCGGTGGATCTGTTCTCTCTGTAGGCGAACTGGTGTGAGTCTAGTGTTGGTGGAAGGCAGGAAATGATGTAGTTGCGGACAAGCTTCTTCAGGCACTTCATGACAATTGGAGTTAATGCCACTGGTCTGTAATCATTGAGGCTGGTGATGTTGTGTTTTTGTGGGTAGGGGAACTATGACAAAGGACTTATGGCATGGTGGAACAGTGGACTGAAGCAAGGACCGGTTTAATATGTTAGTAAAAACTCCAGCAAGCTGGTCTGCATAGGCCTTCAGCACCCGCCCAGTCACACCATCGGGTCCAGCAGCCTTCTTTGGGTTCACTGCCCTCAATGTACACTGCACCTCGTGTTCCATCAAGGTGATGGAGAGACCACTCTGTGCTGGTGGCTGTAGTGCAGCTGGTGGTGGTTCCACCTCAAAGCGGCCGAAGAAGTGGTTGAACTCTTCTGTCATCAGAGGGTCCCTATTGACAGCCATGACGTTGGGTCTGTAGTTCGTTATGTGCTGGACTCCCTGCCACACCTGCCTCATGTCATTATTGCTGAGATGATCCTCCACCTTCCTCTTGTAATCTGACTTGGCCCTGGAGATACCTCTCTCTTCCGGTTAGGATAGACCCGAATGGTTTTGTCTACAGCAACAGTATCTGTGCAGTATTTGATATAGTCCAGAACTGCTGCTGTGTACTCCTCCAGGTCAGGATGGTAAAAATATCCCAGTTGGTTTGTTCGAAGCAATCTTGCAACTGGAGCTGGGCATCTGCAGGCCAGGTCTTGACAGTCGTCTGAGTTAGAGTTCTCATCGGGCCTGAAAATTAAGACCCGACCCGACCCGGGCGCGACTGGGCCAGCCCGAGGCCCGACCCGACCCGACTAATTAGCCGAACTTTAGGCCCGACAGCCCGATAAAGCCCGAAAAAAAAAAAAAAATCGCCAAATTCCCCATTATTTAGCAGAGCCGGTCGGCCGCGGCACCGGGGCACCATCAGTCGGTATGAGGCGGGCCGACCGCGGCACCGGCCAGCATCAGGCAGCTCACCTGTCAGATCCGGCAGACCTGACGGGTGGGCGCGGTATAGGACGGTGCCGCGGCCGGCCCGCCTGATACCGACTGATGGTGCCGCGGCATGTGCGGGTCAATACGGTAGTCTAGAAAACTGGAGATTTTTTTTTTCTCGTGCGCCCCCAAGTAGATTGCGCCCTGGGCAGTTGCACTGCCCATAGCAAAAACCGTCCCTGCTGCCGAGTCTGCCAGCACAGCGGGATAGCCTACTGCTGCAACTCTCTCTCACTTGTTTGCGCTGCGCTCGCACAGCTGGTTGTCTGTCTGTCACTAAAAGTTTAGCCTCCAAATCCAATCCTCACTCACAGTCTCTCACTCTCTCCACCAGTCACATAAAAATGAAACGTCATAATCAATAACAGAACACATAATTCTTTTTTTTTTTTTTTATTTAAAAAAAAAAAAAAAAAAAAAAAATCCCCCACAGAACCCGAAGCCCGACCCGACCCGCCCAATTCACGTAAATTTTAGGCCCGACCCGACCCGAAAATGTCGGGTCGGGTCGGGTCGGGTTCGGGCAGAATATGAGAACTCTAGTCTGAGTAACAGTAGCCTGTCTCCTAAGAGGGGTGTATGCTGGTGCTAGGAGCAGGGACATGTGGTCTGACTGGCCCAAGTGTGGTAGCTGGATAGCCCTGTAGCCCTTTTTGATGTTGGAGTATACTTTATCCAGCGTTTTTACTCCTCTGGTGGCACATTTCACGTGCTGATGTAATTTAGGGAGTACAGTTTTCAATTCAACATGGTTAAAGTCTCCAGCAATAACATGCACAGCCTCAGGATATTTGTCTTGCTGTCTGCTGACAATGCTATGTAAAACTGTGAGGACCATGTTAGCATTTGCAGTGCAGTTAGCATGACAGCAGTGAACTCTCTCGGGGGGTAGAAAGGTCTGCATTTGGCTGTCACAAACTCCAGGTCTGAGGAGCAGCGGCTGTCTACAGTCTTTGAGTTGTTACACCAGTTGTTTTTATGTAAATGCATAACCCCCCCTGCTTTGCTCTTACCAGAGTCTCTGCTCCTGTCCTGCTGGTGCACCGTGCAGCCTGCTAACTCAATAGCTGCGTGCGGTGTTGATGACTGAAGCCAGCTCTTGGCAATAATCAGAGCACAGCAGTCTTTCACGAGTGTGTTCCTAGCTGCAGCCTTAGTTCGTCCATCTTATTAAGCAGGGATCTTACACTGGCAAGAAAAATGCTATTTGGATCCTTTCATAGAGCACGTTTACATGCACACCTTATTCCTGTATTAACCGGAATATTCGCAATATTCCGGTTGCTCACGTGTCATGTAAACACGCACCGAACCCGATTAAGGTCATATTCCGGTTGGAGAGAATTCCGAATAAGACCCCTGGCATATGCCTGTTCCAACCGGAATATTGGGGCATGTAAACACCTTAGTCGGAAAATGTCCCGAACCGGAATATTCAGTCACGACTGCGCATGCTCAACCTGCAAGGAATCCTGTGGCGTCTTTGTTGCTATGGTTACCTGCAAGCGGGGAAAACGGCATGGTGAACAGCAGCAAGAGCCAGGAGACTGCAGTCCACCTTCAGCTAATGAAAGACTTAAATATCACGGAGTATATCGATGGGAGAAAACATAGAACTAGCAACAGAAGGAAAAAAGAAGAAGATGAGGAAGAAGACTTCTTCGTCTGTATTTCCGGCAGACCAGACGCCTATACGCGTACTGCTGCCCCCCGCGGCTGAGTGTCGCATTACGTAAGAGAGTGGAATACGCCGAAACACAGGGGCATGCCAAGTAACATGTAAACGGAATATTCCAGTTGCCGCGGCGCAGTTACCTTAGCCGGAATATTGAGCCGAACCAGAATATGGTGTGCATGTAAATGTACTCACAGTCTCACCAGCACACCAGCCCAGCTGCCTCGCTTTCTCCTCCTGTACTTGTGCCACCTCTGCCTCCTCTCCATGGGTGTAGTCATCCACGAAGCCCGGGGTCCTGGCTATATCCTCCGGTATGCTGTGGGAGCGGAGAAAATTAGCTGTTACGGCTCGTTAGCTCCATAATCCTATCTTCAGGAGTTTGTGACGGCTATATACATTGTTCGTCAGGCAAAATGTGCGTTCAGTGAGTAACAACTCCAGTACACACAACAAAATAAAGCACCGAAAGGGAGAGCACTGAGCCACAGCATACATGTGCGCAGCCATCTTGGGCAAAGGGCAAATACATCCAACACCACCTTTCATTTTATTTAAAGGTATTTTTGCACTTCTGTCTCTCCCGTGTTTGTTGATCAGGATGAAAAACAGCTACATTCCTTTCCGAGAGAGCAAACTCACCAAGCTCTTCCAGGCTGTTTTCTGTGGAAAAGGAAGAGCTTCCCTGATTGTCAATATCAACCAGTGTGCCTCGACCTATGACGAGACGCTCCATGTTATGAAATTCTCTGCTGCTGCCAAACAGGTCAGTTGGAGCTGGAAAATGTAACATATTTCCTTGACAGATCTGTGGTATAATAATTTTGCCTTGGACACTTATTCAGTGCTGTTACACTACCACAGCATACAAGAACCATTGAGCAGCATCACTGTATGTTATTTTAATCAAATTCACTATAAATCACTCAAACTTCAGAGTAGGGCCGGACCATGGAGCCCTGGGGCACAAACTTCACACTTTTTGTGTAGGGCCCCCAGATGTCTAGGGGACAGCACTGATAACCACAACAGATCTGAGAGAAAAAAAAATCTGGGCCTCTAATGGTCTGGGGCCTGAATGTCTGCAGGTTGTCCAGGTGATTCCAGCCAAGTCCCTGGAGTCTCTGGCTCCTCGGCTGGTGGGTCGAGACGGCAAGCCTCTGGAGGCCTTGAAGAGCTACCTGTCTGAAGAAGAGCTGCTGGATGAGGAGGACGAGGCTGACATGTCCATTCTGCCACAGAACGTACAACTGCTCTAATGCATGGCTTCAGTAGTACACCTTTCACATAATTGTCAGGCACCTGCCAGTCACCAATCTAACTAGCACAGACCTGCTTACACACACCCTTTCACCACTGCTGTCCTACATAATGGCTAGGGAGAATGTGAAATAATATTAAATTTGTCCAAAAAAGAGAACTATCTTTTCAAGCTACTGTAAATCAGTGATACATGTTCATGACTTGTACTACTGATATGAGAATGAATGATGTACATTAATAGGGTCTTTTGTTTAAAAAAAAAAAAAAAAAAAAAGTTTGAGTGCATATACATGTACTCAAGCTAGCCAGTGTAGTAGACCTTATTACTGGCTGCAATGTAATGTCTGCTTGTTTATATAGAACTGTAGGGCAGCAGAATGGTTTACTTCCCATGTGTGTGCATGAGAATTTAAAAATGAACTATGTAAAACTTGCCAGGATCCATTCAAGTGAAGACAGTGTAGACTCAAATGACAAAACATTGAATAAACACATAAATTAATGGTTGAGGCTACATGGCGATCATCAGTCTGACTCAACAAAAAAACATTATTCAATGTTTTTTCTTAAATCAACTCTCAACTATACCTTCAAACATGATAACTGAGATCTGACCTAAATGCTGACTGTACACTTTTGCCAGGAGCTTTTGAATGTGATTGAGAGCCTGCGAGCAAAACTACTGGCTGAGCGTCGAAAAAACCTGGTGCAGGAAATGGAAATTCGAAAGGAAATGGGAGACGCCATGTTACAGCAGCTGATGGAGAGCGAAGAACTACGCAGGTATGTTTTCTCCATTTGCTATTTTAAATCATGTGACTTTAGCTGCAAATAAGGTAAACAAAGCTGTTTATACTTCCTTCTTCAGACAATTCATTAAAAAAGGTTGCAACTGGAAAGATAATCATTGTTAGCCACACAGAGAAAGTTGTTTGAGTTAGCTGTCTTTTGTTATCTAGTTAAAGGGCACACTCTGAGTGCCCCTAGGGTTGGAGGCAAACAGTCCAAAAATATTTTTTGGCTTTGCACTGGAAAACAAGCACCCATTTGGGTGATAATTTAGGTTCAGGGGACTCTGTTGTCCCATATAACCTGTTAGTGATATTCAGCTGTTAGACAGCTATTGAAGTGGAATAATACAGATAAAGTGATGCTGGTCCTGTGATACTTGAACAGAAATATCTGTTGGATAATGCACTAGGTGTGTACAGAGATGTCATGTGTATCTGCTCTATGAACACAATTATCTGTATTCAGAAAGAATTCCGACGTGGGCATGGCTTTTACTGGATCTCATGTTAAATTGGACAAAGGTTTATTTTCTAACTTAATATTAATTGGCAATGCATTTTTTGTGCCTTCAAAGCATCAAATTGACTTTAATATTGGCATATCATTAAGGGCCTGCTTACATTGGCAAGTTTGGCCCCATATTGTGCTAAAGCCAAACCAAAGCCAAAGTTGCATGATTTACGTCCGCACATTGGGTGCGTGACCATGCATGTGCTCGTGTATGCGCCCGTACCATGCAGAAGCACACCCCTTATTTCTGGCATTCAGTTAATTAAATAATAGTAAAACCCATCAAAATATCTATTTTGGTAGAGTATATTGTACATGTTTTCTAAGATGTTGACAGATATGCCATGAAATGCATGTGTGTTTATGGCAATGGCCAAAGTGGAACTATACAGCAGTACAGAGACAGGATACCATTTAGCCTAAAGGCATTTATAATAAGGGGGGGGGGGGCAAGGCACAGAGGCCACGAGTCACATCACTGAAGTTCTTCCATGTGTCCCATGTCGTCTTCTTGCCCCTGCCTCCAAATGATGACACAGTGTCACAACCAATAAAGGCAAGGAACATCTTGGCAAGGCTTCACATCGATCTGAGCCTAATGCCCTCGCCATCTCATGAGCTGCTAAATGCCGGGAACTATTCCCAGCTCCAAAGGCAACCCACAGCTGAGCAATGTTGAGGCGTTGGGCTGCTGTCACTGCCAGTACCAGCACATCTGTGTCAACGGTGTATATAGGGAGGTTGTCATACCCTTCCTTCACAGCATCTTCCAGGTGTAGTATGATGCGTGTTTCAACCTCCTCATGTGTGCATGGTGCAAGACCTGATGTATCTCGGGGCTGAGTACAGACAACCTAAGCATGATGAGTGCTGAAGTTCATCCCACACAACATCAACTTTGCAGACATGTTCCGGCTGAGACTGGACTGGATGTATGGCAAGAATACGTGCTGTGCATAATCTGAAAATATCTTTGCAGCACCAGGTCGCAGTGGGAATGGATGCATTTTCATCTGAAGGAACCAGGTCCATCAAACAGCCCACCAAGTCTGACTTGGTACCAGTTCTCAACTTACCCATTTGTGACAGTGCTGTTGGACATGCCTCGTTTTCATGCTCAAAGAACTCATCCTGATTTCCATCATGTGTCTGTGATGCAATATAGAGCCTTGAGAACAAGGAACAGTCATTCTGCAGGGATGATATTTGTTGTTGAGACTTGGATTTTTCTTGGACTGGAGGCCAGCTAATTAGAGGGAGTTTTTTTCTCCTGGTGGGATTGTTAATGGGCTTTGGCTGGTTGGCCGTGGTTGCAGTACTTGAACTCCCCTCCCCAGGTGAGTGGGGATGGAAGAGGAAGGACACAGGCGGGTCAATGAATGAATGAATGAATAATTGAACCCACTTTTTTACACCTGTAAAATGTGTCATATGACAACAAGGTTGATTCTGATTCTGACAGGTGGATGGGAAGTTCACTGAATCACACGACCAGAAGCAAGCCTGGCATGTTGCGACCTCCTCCACTGTGGTTGCAAAAAGGGGCGTTGTAGAAGATGCAAATGTGCCAAGGCAGCACTTCAGTGCACTGTCCTTTGCTACTGTGGTGGACTGTGTCATCAAACGCAACTTTGTGTTGTCACACTTTCTTTCCTCTTTGGCTTTATTAAATATGCCTTTAGGCTAAATGGTATCCTGTCTCTGTACTGCTGTATAGTTCCACTTTGGCCATTGCCATAAACACACATGCATTTCATGGCATATCTGTCAACATCTTAGAAAACATGTACAGTACAGTGGTGGAAAAAAGTTTTCGGACACCCCATGAAATTGTTGAAATATTGCATTAACAAATCACTCTTAAGTCTTCTAGTCCAATTTCTTTTAGTCCAGTCACAGCCAAAATACTAAACAAATCCTAAAAAAGCCATTAAAAACTTAAAATGGATTGGTTCCATAAAAATACATAAGAAATTTTGAGTATTGGGTCATTTTGGTACCAGTGATGAAGATCGTTCTTTTTATTAAAAGACACAATTTTTGTTGCCAAGCTTGGTGTCCATATAAAGCCAGCACATTTGAAAGTTCTTCAGACACAAAAATGGCTAAAACAAGGAACCTAACGCAGGAAACACGCCTGAAGATGAAGATTAAACTGTCAAAAATGTATTTTTGTTAGTTTTTCTTGTAAACAATAAACAAAAAAATATAATTTGTATTTGTTTGTATCTGTCTAATGCAGCCACACCTTTTGAAACACAAAAAAGATTTTTCCACAAATATTTCATGATAATATTTGAGATTGTGTAAAATTTTAAGGGTGTCCGAAAACTTTTTTCCACCACGGTATACTCTACCAAAATAGATATTTTGATGGGTTTTACTATTATTTAATTAACTGAATGCCAGAAATATGTAGTTAGGTAGTTGCTAGCATGTTGAATATAGTACCACTGTATTCCTCATCCTTGAAAATGATCAAGACCCTAGGTGGTCTAGAACCTGAGTTACAGGTAAAATCACAGCAGGTGGCAGCTGTTTGGAAAAATGGTAGCCACGGTTACCATGGGACAAATCTGCGATGGCCCTATAGCCAAAAATGATCCTTAGGGCATGCTCTAACAGTGTGCCAAATTTCATGCTTGTATCATAAAGTGAACGGTTCCATCGAAATATTGCGCGTAGCTGCTGGACTATCAGCCCGTCTGTTGTTTTTGTGTGATTTTTGTCCAGAAATGGAGTCAAGATGTGCTTGAATCTTTCTAATAACCATTTTAATGCATTCCTTTGGTCAAACTTGTATGGAAAACTGTGTTCATTTGTCTCTTTATGATGAGCACTTCAAAAGTTATGCTGTTCTCTACTTTTTCTATTTCGGGTTTGGTTATGATATGTGTAAGAAAGGGTTCAAAATGAACCCCATGGGACATTACTTCAGCCTGTTACCTGGCAGAATCTTAAAGTGCACCCTTCAAGGATTGAGAAAAAATAATTGGCAAGAAAAATCCACCCAAAATATTTAGTAAACAGAGAAATATAGATGTGATCTGACGATTTTCGCCTAGTTTTTTGTAGTTTTTCTCCTGAAATGGAGTCAAAATATGCTTGAATCTTAATAATAACCATTTTAATGGATTCCCTGGGTCCAAATTGTATGGAAAAATGTGTTAATTTGTCCCTGTAGCATGTATGATTCAAAAGATATGCTATTTTCTATGTTTTCCATTTTCGGATTTTGTACCAGGGTTTTGTAAAAAGTGTTCAAAATGAACCCCATGGGGCATTACTTCAGCCTGGTACCTGGCAGAATCTTAAAGTGCACCCTTTAAGGATTGAGAAAAAATAATTGGCAAGAAAAATCCACCTAAAATATTTAGTAAACAGAGAAATATAGATGTCATCTAATGATTTTCGCCTAGTTTTTTGTAGTTTTTGTCCTGAAATGGAGTCAAAATGTACTTGAATCTTAATAATAACCATTTTAATGGATTCTCTGGGTCCAAATTGTATGGAAAAATGTGTTCATTTGTTCCTGTAGCATGTATGGTTCAAAAGTTATGCTATTTTCTATGTTTTCCATTTTCGGATTTTGTACCAGGGTTTTGTAAGAAAGGGTTAAAAATGAACCCCATGGGACATTATTTCAGCTTGGTACCTGGCAGATTCTTAAAATACACCCTTCAAGGATTTAGAAAAAGTAGGTCCCGATAAAAAAAACCCACCCTATGCGCGTGGACCCCCCTTTCCAACTAGACTACTATACGTGTAGAGCAGCAGGCACATTCAAAATTTCTTCTGAATTTTTCTTCTAATTATTATTATTATTATTACTATTATTATTATTATTGTTATTGTTGTTGTTGTTGTGGGTCATTCCATGTCATTTCAACAAATGGCCCACGCACTTGGGTCTCAAAAAATTCTGAAAAATTCACCAGTTGTTCCTTTTTTATCCAACAGGCACACTGAAAAAATTTAGTTTGCTCGGATGGATACTTTTTGAGATATGGCCAATTTAGTGAGGGGAGTATGTGTCAATTTTGGTGTGATTTTAGCGCGTCCTAATTTTTCCTCCATTTTCAGGTGTCAATATCTCAGGAACTACACCACATAGGAAACTGAATTTTGGTATGGTAATACACCTCCACCTACTTTCTCAGAATATGCTGAAAGATCTGTCATACATCATAGCCCCTCAAAAATGGAAAAAAAATTACAGCTTTGAGATACATACATGGACTGTTCAAAGCATTAATGGTTAGTCAGATATATGCATCGGTTTCTGGATGGCAGCCTCTCCAAATCCAAGAAAAAGTTTTCATGTCAGATTTTCATTGGTCCATAACTGCATGTGGGAATGTCTTAAAAAATCTGATCTGTTTTAATTTAAAGTTTCAAAGCTTACTCTTTCTTGGGATATAAAACAATTTTTCTTTATGCAAGTTCTTTTTTTTTTTTTATCCCAAATATGGGGCTGTTTCACCACTCGCGAATATTGAAATTCCTCAATATTAGACCATTGTAGCTTGCTTCTGTGTCTTATGTTCATTTATTGTTTATTTGTTCATTATTAACCTAAAATGTAATGACCATTGCATCAGAAATGCATTTATTTGTCACAACATCAACATTTTCATGAACTTTTTACCAAATCTCTTAAGCTGCACATTCATACAGTTCAGGTTTTCACTTCCAAATGGCTATTTCCACAGTAAAGTGGAAATATGCATAAAATTGACTACTTTACAAATAGAGACCATTTTGGTGTGATTATCTTCAAAATTGAAAAAAATGAAGTGTTACATTTTACAATTTGGTGTGGGGTTGTTTTTCGGGAGTCAAGCTCGACCCTTCAGTTCAAGTGAAAGGAACTCTTAATGCTTCAGCATACCAAGACATTTTGGACAATTTCATGCTCCCAACCTTGTGGGAACAGTTTGGAGCGGGCCCCTTCCTGTTCCAACACGACTGTGCACCAGTGCACAAAGCAAGGTCCATAAAGACATGGATGAGTGAGTTTGGTGTGGAAGAACTTGACTGACCTGCACAGAGTCCTGACCTCAACCCGATAAAACACCTTTGGGATGAATTAGAGCAGAGACTGTGAGCCTGGCCTTCTCATCCAACATCAGTGTCTGACCTCACAAATGCACTTCTGGGAGAATGGTCAAAAATTCCCATAAACACACTCCTAAACCTTGTGGCAAGCCTTCATAGAAGAGTTGAAGCTGTTATAGCTGCAAAGGGTGGGCCAACATCATACTAAATCCTATTAAATCCTATGGTTTAATATGCGTGTGAAGGCAGACGAGCGAATACTTTTGGCAATGCAGTGTATTTCATTCTTATCTTGCAAAAAAGGCTTACATTTAACTTGATGACACTCACAGAAGCTGTATTTCTGCTTCTCATTAATTACAGTGAATCAGACTCTACATTGAACCGAGTTGTGATGAATTTAATGTAAAATGCATCAATCATTCCGGAATTATATGGATAATTAATTGCGGACACTGACTTACTTGATGTTTGAACTCAGTAAATTTCAGTCACTGAGTTTTGTGAGGTGATAGTGACATGCATCAGTGTAAGAAAATCCTCAGGTTGTCATTGGCTTTCCTCAAATTACTGTGCATTCTTTGTTAGATTTGACAATGCTTCATTTTATTGACCTGTTCTTTATTGTAGATTTCAGATGTCTCAGCACATTGTCAGTCAAGATGAAATGAAAAATTTGAGTAAAGCTTGTCTTTAAATGTGGGAAGTCGACAGATGGAAGAGCTAAAGGAGAGTTACCAGGAGAGGCTGGAGAACACTTTTGACATGTACAAGGACGCTATCAAAGAGCACGCTTACCAGTGTGCAATGAACCGTGTGGAGGACGATTATGTGCCTGTTGAAGAGTTCATTGCTGAGCAGGAGAATGCAGAGGTACAGTATAACAGAATGTCCCACATCAGTGATTCCTAAATAAAGTAATACTAATCTTTACAGAGTGTTATGCAGATTTTTCAAGTTTAAGTTGGATGCAACTATGAAATTACTGTGGTAATTTAATTGTAATAATTTTTGAGTGATTCAGCGATATTTAACAGACTACAGTTTCAGTGAAAGATGTAAATGGGATCAGCTGTAGTGGTGGTTTGAGTTTGTCATTTTGTATTAAATTATTTCCTGTTGGGGACATTACACATCCACTGTCTGATTCAAACTGGACAGGGTTTATACAGTATGCAGTATACAGAATTTGGATGCAACTGTGGCCTAAAAGCCTAAAAGGACTATACAAGTTAATGTTTGAATGATTGTCCCAAGCACTACAATTTACCCACATTTTACATTGCAAGCAGCCATTTTGCAAGTCTACTAAAGACTTCATAATGTTATCACAATCCCTGAGACTTAATGTATGGATGTTTGGTTTAAACATCCACCTTTTTATAATGTTCTGCTTCTGCAGCTAAGTCACCATTCATAAACCATAGAACTGATAATCGGCTGTGTAAAGCAAACATTTCCCCATGGACTATTTTCCAGTAGACACCACTCTGCCCATTGTCAAATAATCAAATAACTCCATAACTTTATTACGGTGACCTGTTACCAATGTGAAGAAACTCTCTGAAATTTCATTTTCATATCATAGTGGAATGAGTGGAAAGTAATGGCTGGATAAATGGTAAGAAAAACATCAGAGTTCTAAAATAATCTTGTTTCCTGGGTCGCCTCATCTCGCCTCGCAGCAAGGGCTACACATGGAATCTGCATCTCTTTGAAGGAAATAATGGCATTTATCCAGAAAATGCTCCAAACTTCCTGTTTCAGCTGTTACGCTGACCTCTTTCAGATTATGTGAAGCACAACTCTTTTGACCATAATTAGACAATTGACTTTGTGATCCAAATGCCTCCATAATGCTAGCAAACAAACCGGTATGAAATTCAACTCCAGGTAGCATTTTAAAAAGTCTTAAATTTGGCTTTCTGAAGCCTGTAAATACCTTTTTAAAAATCTTGTAACATCTTTATACTTTAAGTGATGAGTATCCTTGGATTTCTTTTTCTCAAAACATAAATGTTGCTGTCACACCATCTGTGCAGGCCCTCAGACGTGAGCTTTCAGAGTTGAAGAGTCTTGTGTCTACCGCCAGAAGGGCTCCAGTGCTGGACCAGTCATGCCAGACGCAGAGCAGCACAGACACAGCAGGTTAGCATCCTGTAGAGTTATACTGTATTACTGAAAAATGTGCCACACCAGAGGAAAAAGTACAGTGCGGATTCCTTTTATCCCCACAGGTGATGATAGATGGAAGCGGCTCTACAAAGAAAAATGTGCAATTGAGAAAATGTGTGAGGACAAACAACAGGTAAAAAAAGACAAAACTGAAATTGTGATGAGTTCAAGTTTGGCTAAATTTGGTTATATAAGTGATCGGTCAATTTTAAGAGAAACATCACGGGTGCTATGTCTTCCAGTTGATTTTGGCCCTGGAGCAAAGGCTGCTAGATCTGAATGAAACTCATCACACACTCAAAGATGACTTCCTACAGAAATGCGCTGATCTGGAGGCTCTGCAGAGGAAGGCTGAGGTGATGTGACTCAAAATGGAAATCTTGTGTCTGTTCCTGTAAAAATAGTGAACAAAGTATAATGATGCAGTTTTAATCTCTTGGTCAATAACATCTATTTAAATAATTTCAACTAGTAGTGAGGCTCTTTAGTAATGTCATTCAGTCAAAACAGTAGGTGTGAGCACAACTCAGACTTTACTTAAGCCACGCTCAGACTACAGGAGTTTTGTGCCAGTGTAACTCTGATTCACCCCTTCCGACAATCAGGGGAAAAATCTGGTTTGGGTAATCGGTACCAATGTTGGGCCCAGGTTATCTGTTAATGTGAGGGGTTTACAGATCCAATCCTCCACCTTCCGACAGCTTGCAGTCTCATCGTGGCCATCAAAATAATTTTCAAACATCTTTGATATGTAGGATTTCAAATCTGGATCTCCCAAATCATTTCTTCATCCAGACTCATTTAGCCTTCTTTTTGTCTCTCACCACAAAGCATTAATGTTACTAAAGCGACTTGTTGTACTTACTTGTATGTCGGTCTCCTTTTGTTAACATCTGCTTCCGCATGTGATCATGTGAGGTGGTGTTTTGCTCCCTCTGGCACAATCTTAATATCCTGTAGTGTGAGATGTGCCGCTGTTTTCAAATCTTATAGTTTGTACATGTTTGAGATCAGAGAAGATCATCTAAAGATTCTCCTTATGTGCATGATGCAACACCATTTCAAAATCCGATCTAGGCATAAGTTGATCCTCCCTAGGTGCACCACCCAAGCCAACAGAAGAAACTAGCACTCTGGAATATAGTCTTGCAAATAACATTTACTTCATGCAACAGGTAGAACAGACATGTTTTAACACTGAGCCATTATCAGCATTTGTTTCACCTGGCAGCTTGCAGAAAAAATACATATCACTGATTCTTGGGATTTGGATAAATCATGTCCCACTAAGAAAAATGCTATTTCTGTTGGAAATTTACAACATTTTAATGAATAAAAAGAATCAAGGGTATAATCACCCTATAATATAATATACCTTTGCACATTTGTAAGGTTCTTTTATAGGTTTATTTTTAATTTTTATTAATTTATAATTTTTTAAATAACTGTTGTATACCTTGTATATAATATTATATGTTGGCCCATGGCCTACAAAACCAGTTGTCCTCAGATAGGAGATAATCATTTCAACTTGATTAAAACAACAAAAAGTAATAATTTCATTGAATAATATCTTTACCACATGAAAGAGTACATCATAATATGTATTAAATACTACAAACGATGAGTTTTGAACAATATTTACTATTATTTTGTGGTTGCTCAAAATGTGTCCCACATTTGTCACCACCGTCAGATATTTATTTAAAAAAAAGAAAAAACTCTACAAATACAAGGTCAATTACATTCCTGAGGAGCCCTTTTCAAACCTTCAGCTCTACTGCATGCTTGAAGACCGCTCAGGCTCCTGGAAGTTTGCTATTTTCTCTTAAATCTCTTCATATTTTGGGACACTGCTACTGTCACAACCATAAATTGTCAACACCGTCACTTCTGTATAAAAAATATTAAATTAGATTATGGAATAAATGTATACTTTTTAAGAAGAGGTCTGATGTAGGTAGCAACAGGGCGAAAACAAGCTGGCTAATGTGAACAACTCATGCTTATCATGTGAAAGAGCAGGTTTTTGTCACCACCATCAGACATCACCACAGTCAGGTTTTCTGTGTGACGGTGATGACTGAAGTCTGAAAAATGCTTATAACAGTGCTCAGGATTTTTTGTACCAAATAGTTAAATAAAGTTGTTAAGCAAGAAGCCATTGACTTGAGTGGTATAAATTTTGGAAATGTATGTTTTAATGAGGCGACTGTCACCACCGTCAGATTAGTGTCACCACCGTCAGAGGCAGTTATATTGGTTTTAAATGAATATGCTTACAATATGTTTCTTTGGTGCTGTTGAATTATTAAAGTATTAGTCTCTTTTAATACAAAAATATGTTTTTCAAATTAAAAAAAAAAAAAAAAAAAAACATTACGGTGAGGTGTTGACAAAAACAAAGTAGCCTAATAACTGGAAAAATGCCTAATTTATGAAAAAAATGCAAAATGAGGAGGTTGCACCGGTACATTGCTGAAAAGCCAAGACCTTGGCCTATAATGATATACCTTCAGATTTTGTAATTTAACTCACTTATTTATTTATTTATTTATTTTTTTCAAAATTCAAACCTGTTTTATCCAAATTCCCAAGAATCAGTAATATTCCTCCACTCAAGCAATCAATCATACTCACTAAAATCTTTATACATGATGGTGGAGCAAAAGATCTGCAAATAGATGGATGAAATCCACTTCAATACATAAGCTACAGTATAAATGTAAACATTGTCCACAATTTGGTAGTTGGCTGCCCAATTCCACAACACAAAAACAAGACACATAAATCATGCTTTGCATAACCAAACACCCAGAGTTGACCAGTACAGGTCACAATATGTTTGATTCATCCAAAAAATAATTTGTTTGACACACATCCTGCTATACCCATACATATTGCAGCAAAGTTCACCGAGGCTGAACTTAAGTTTGGAGCAAGGAGGCAAAATTTCTCCACAGGTGCATAATGAATACTTTTTTTTTTTTTTTTTTTTTTTAAATATCTCTTAAAAATTAATGACACAACACTAACTTGATCTGAAGTGTCTGCCTCATGATTTTGTTGAACTGAACTGATTTAAAGGAAAACGTTGAAAGAACTGCCTAACGCAGTGAAGCTCTGGCACCATCATCTCTGAAGTTTATCTGTACCAACTCCACCCCCCCTCCCTTTTTTCTTTTTCTTTTTTTTGTCTTGTCTTAAATTGTAATGTCTCTTTTGTTGTGTTATGTGAAATGTGGTGCTGTCATTGTCTTTTTTGTTTTTTGAAAAATTAAAAATTATAAATAATAAAAAAAAACAAGACACTTCAGCGGTGGAGGAAAAACCATTGCACGCACAAATAAACAGCGCGAGTGCACTGAGAGCACGCCAGACGCAATTTAATCAAGGGACACTGGTGTGTGTATTAAGCGAAAATAAACTAATCCTACAACAGATAGAAATTGTTCAGTTATAATGAGGACATGGCTCTTTAAACTGTCACTTTTCTTCAGTCATTTTCCCTTTGCCATTATGCACCTGTGTATTTTTAACAGACATACAAGCCTATCACAGTCTACCACAAAGTGGCCTATGGACTATTGTTAATCCAAAATGTGGCAGTCTGGAGCGAAGGCATGGGCCTAAATATCTAATAAATGCTCCACAGCCTTCAACTTACATTCAGTTTCATGCAGCTGCTGTAGTTACCATCCCATCTCCTAACATAACTGAATGTAAGTGTTTTTGTCTGGCCCCATTGCAGTTATTCATAATTCACTGATATCTGGTTTTCACACTTGCACCAATCCCCTGTCTCTGAACTTGTAGAGTTTCAAGCGCACACTCCTGGAAAAAAATAAAATAAATAAATTAAATTAAATTAATGACACAAGAATGACAAGTGTGACCGGCCCCTAAGACTAGCTAATCTTTGGACATTTTGACTCAGCTGACAACAGTGTGAAATAAGCATGTCATTTGATGGTGGACCTAAATGGTCCAACCTTAAATCAACCTTGCATAGTGTACCAATCAATGTTTACCTCATGCTGTATGTGTGGCAATTTTTTTTTTTTAACAATCCCACCCCACCTACATTCAAATTATCTCTGCCTATTTTAAGTACTGCCCCAATAGCCTGTGTCAACAAGAAACACATCAAATGTGACAAGGATGTGGTGACCTCAGAATGCCCTTTCATAAAGCTTTGAAAACTTTGACTTTGAATACTTGTCTGACTTACATGTCTGGAGGAATTTGAACCCATTCAGCTTTTTCATTCATGGAGGGGGTGGTACACTCGATTTACTGTATTTTTGGGGCGGTTGGTGTCCAAATGACAGAATGCATAATCAGTTCTCCGCCTGGAAGTATGTCTTGTTTTGACAGCAGGTAAATGTGTCCTCTTAATGGCTGGTAGTGGGTATTTAAGGTGAAACTATAACTGTTGTATACCTTGTATTGTGATTTGAATATACCCTTTTCCCCCCTAGACAAATTCCATACATGACCTTCTAAGGGAGAATGCAGACAAGGACAATGAAATTGCCTCCCTGAAGGCCGAATGCTGCAAGCTATCCCAGAAGTCCAGTGTGCCACCCAAGACTAAACGAGGCCTGCTCAGCAACATCAGAGAGTCGGTCACTTCTCCAGGGAAGAGTGCTATTGGCCGGACACTTAGGAAGACAGTTAGGGCTACACCATCAAAACATAAGCTCAGTAGCTAGACCAGAGCAACATTCCCAAGATCATCAAGGAGAGAAGTTCTTTTTTTTGTTTACTTTTTTTTTTTATTATTAAAAAACACAAAAAACTGGACAGTCTTAGGATCCCTTCTGAAAACACCCTGAAACTTCTCTGGGCACTTTCAGAATAACTTTGTTTCAATGTGTTTCATTTGTGTATGTTTTTAAAAGGTTTTAATAAAGTTTTTTTTTTTTTTTTTGGCAGAAATTATGTTGAAGTCTTACTGAGGATTACAGGGGTGTCAGTAGTTTACTATCAGAACCTGAATGGTAATGCTGTTAGATATTTGGACTTAAAAAAAAAAAATGTTGCAAAGATGGGACAGGTGGCTTTTTGATTTGATATTCCATAAGCTCTCAACCCTTAAACTGAACTAATTTTAACTTAACCCTTAAAGGACCACATACCAGTGATTATATTAACCTTTTCCCAAAGCAAGCAGTGCTATTGTAGAACTCCCATATCATTTTTCCTCCATCCAGCCATTGGTTTGCACTCATCCCACTACAATATAAAAATTCAATTTCAGACTTCAAAATTTACTCGCCAGTATCACATCACCTGAATAAAGTTGTCCACTTAGTTTTTCCTAAAAGCAGCAGCACTGTTGTGTTGTGATAACTTGAAATTGGGTTGTGTGAAACTGTCCCCCCACCAGAAACATTTGCCTTCAACAGCCAGTTATCAGTTCCTTGTGAATGGCGATGACAAGTCACAGAGGCACAACATTATAAGGCCGGTGCATCAAAAATTTGTATTTGAAATTGTATTGAAATAAATGGGCCAAACATTCAAAGTCACTGGAATGGTCCTTACCAGTACTTTTCATGTAAGTAAACACTAATATTCTGAAGAAAAAACTCAATTTCCAATATTCAGTTTAAATTGTATATTTACGAGATTTATGAGGAAAATTTCAAATTCCAAGTGTTGGTCATGAGGAAAAACATCTGAAAAATAGTTTTTCTTACACCATAGGGTTTAGAAAGAAGGAAATGCTTACAAGCATCTGGACTTTGAAGAGACACCCCCACCCCACCCCAAAACTATGCTTAAGACAAACTTCGTCCGCTGTGAGTTAGAACAGATAAGATAAACACAATAGATAATAAATAGGTAGACCAGTAATAATTAACAATAAATACATATCTTAAACTAACCGCATAAAAATGGCAGCAGTCACTAATATCTAATAAAGTCATTTGTTTAGTAAGAAACCTTGTTATACATATGAATTGTTAGAGTAATGTCAAGGCAGGGTGTTCATGCTTTGTGCTTCGTATCAGCCTGGTTAAATGAGGCCATCCATTATCCAAAGCCCCAGGGAGAGGAAAACACAAAGACGCCCTCTACAGATCCCAATCCTAAGTGCATCACTGTTCACTCTAACTTACT
Source organism: Myripristis murdjan (assembly GCF_902150065.1). Classification (NCBI taxonomy): domain Eukaryota; kingdom Metazoa; phylum Chordata; class Actinopteri; order Holocentriformes; family Holocentridae; genus Myripristis; species Myripristis murdjan. The sequence goes on from NC_043999.1 coordinate 29,115,517, forward strand.
TATTAGTCCATTAGTCCATTTTTGCAGTCCCTCAGAAATCCTTCACAGAAGCACTTAATACCAATATTGTCCATGGGTAGTGGTGTGAAAAACATGATCTATAGTATATTTTCACTATGCTTAGAAAATATTTAATATTCAACATATTGACGCTGACAGTACAGTGAATGGGATGGAGCCAGGGCAGCGTGCTTGAGGTAACAGAGCCCAACCTCCTCTCAGTGAAAGGGCCATTGTGGTAGAGACAGCCAGCTGCTCTTCTATCCCCCTGATCTCAGTCATACTTAATGAGATTAGCTGTTCGCTTTAGCCTGCGTCAGTGCAAAGGGGTCAATCGCAGGATTAACACTCCTCCTTCAGTTACATCAGGTTATTGCACTTTTTTCCTGCTACTTTAATTTCCCTTCTTCTTGTTTTTTTTTTTTGTTTGTTTGTTTTTTAAACTTGAAAACATTTTTACTAGCCATAATTGCCTTACAGTAACTGGAGTGGAATGTGGCAACACATCATGCAGCAGGCCTGGCCTTGGGACTGAGCCTGTGCCAGCCAACGAATGAAGCATCTTCCACAGGAGTAAGAGGAGCAAGGGAAGCGAAGTGAGGAGCAGCCGGGCCAAAATCTTGCCTGCTGTGGCAGAGTCTGGGGCTCTGGACTAGTCCTCCTCATGCCACTTGTAAATAACAAAGTGGGCGATGATTGCACAGTCGGCACAGACCAGGCTTTGACTGATGGAAAGGCTCTGGTGGATTCTTTGATAAAGGTCAGCTGCACTACTACCAGTTTCAACAGCAATAACTTTTTTAAGAATTGTAGGATCTGAAAGATGTTGTATCATCCTTGCTTTATTTGTCACAAAAGTTAGGATTGCTGTTAATTTCACAACAGGATAAAAGTTGTTGAAAACCCAGTTTTCAGTAGTAAGCTATGCTAGTTCATTTCTGACAGCCAAATATGAGTAGACTCTTAAGCACTGGATTCAAAGAAATATTTTACTGTGCTTGTTTTCAGTGCTTTGATATGCAAAACATTTATTCATATCTATTGATAAAACTCATTTCCAAATTGCACAAAGTTGGGACAAATGGTTAGGAATAGAGTAAAATTAGTTTTGCATTGCACTGTCAACACTGACTCGGCTCTATTTGATCTCAGGTTCATATTTGAGAGGATAACTTACATGTTCAAGACATAAAAGACTTCTTTTTTGCCCTATGGCCAAAAAAGCTCTTTGACTGAAAAGATGTCTCATGGTCCAGTGCATCTTTATGTCTGCTCCAGTGCTTCTGTGCAATGACGCCAACCCAGTCTCTAGCATTTCGTATCTTTGTTATTGGTGTGCAGTTGTTTTAATCAAATTTTGTACTTAGGAACTATACTATGTCATCTAAATGGTTAGCTTTATAAGTCACTTATTTGCTGGAATAATTTCTGCACAGTGAGAATAAGAATTAAATTGCCTGCAGATTTTATTGTGGTAGAGATTTTTCTTTGTTAACAATCATATTACACTACTTTAAATTTACATCACTATTTAGTGACTACACATTGTTGACAGATGTTAGTGTATCAAATTATTTTTATTCCTCTGTGTGTTATCACTATATTTTGTAGTAGTCATCGTATATCTGCAAATATTTATTCTTGAAGCTGTGTCTCTGCTGCTCCCACCTTGAAGGGACACTTGCACTGTGAGCGCACAAGGTCCTTTGGCTTATCTAGAAATAGATCGATGATAATCTGATTATTTATAATATTTTTAATGCAAACAACACCTGCTAATCCCAAAGGATTAAAAACCCTTTTAATAACACATTGTGTAACAATATGGTTTAAATGAATGCAACGGTCTCCCTGTTTGCTCAGATATTATTTTAGACAGTTGTAGTATTAGAGATGCCATGAATGTTTAATGATCATTTTAAAAAACGGATGAAAGAAGTACTAACACTCACCATTAGGGTGCAGTAATTCCCTATAACTGGCTGTGAGTTTATGGCAGACACACCAGATGAACCACTGCACTGATGTTGAATGCTTTGACTCAAAGTGAGAACAGACTGAAGGAATTGGGGAACATAATTAATGTTGGGGAAATATATCACACATCAGTATCAGTATCACTATCAATATATCACATCTTCTGAACTGAGAGATTGAAAATAGGCCCACACTTCACATGAGTAGCGTTCTTGGTATGACTTGACAAAGGAAGTGTTTACAAACCTTGGAGTGATGATCAGAGTCAGCATTACTTTAACCACCAAGGACAACAAATATACATGAATGTCCAGTATTGGCACCTTAGTGTTTCACACAACATGCTTACACACAACAGAGACACAGAGCCACAGTATTTATATGTATATATATCTATATCTATATAGATATATAAATATATAGACAGATATAGATATATAGACATACCGTATTTCACCAATTAATCGCCCGGCCTCAAATAGCCACCTGGTTCTTATAATCGCCTGGGGTCTGCACCCATTTTGCGTATTAAACGCCCACCCGAATAACCGCCGGGGCGATTATTTGCATTATATTGAGGTAACCCAAAATAAGGCTATTCACCTTATTTTTGCAGAAGTAAACAGTTAGCCACACAATAACTGTGCGGCACTTCTGTTTTCCGTCAAAATAAGAGTGCTAGCTAACGTTCGAAAAAAAGGGTGGACTGTACTGTACCATATTGTTAGTACTATTGTACTAAAAAATATGTTGGACAGTAACTGTCATCACAATAATGGCCTGGTGCAGGTCTGTGTAAAAATAAATAAAGGCCTGCAGCAAATAGCCGCCTGGTTCTTTTAAACGCCTGGGGTCCAAGTTGATTTTGCGTATTAATTGATGAAATACGGTATATACATGTGTGTGTGTGTGTGTGTGTGTGTGTGTGTATACACTACTCACAAAAAGTTAGGGATATTTGGCTTTTGGGTGAAATTTATGGAAAATGTAAAATGTTCACGCTACAGTGATATTATATCATGAAAGTAGGGCATTTAAGTAGAAGCATACACTGGTGATTTCCTCATCTCAAACAATTTCTTGAAACAAAAGCCAACAACAGTGGTGGATATACCACAACAAAAAATGTCAGTGTCAATAACTTGTCATGTGCCCTTGAGCATCAATTACAGCTTGACAACGACGTCTCATGCTGTTCACAAGTCGACTTATTGTCTGCTGAGGCATGGCATCCCACTCTTCTTGAAGGGCGGCCCTCAGGACATTGAGGTTCTGGGGTACAGAGCTCCGAGCCTCTACACGGCGACTCAGCTGATCCCATAGGTTTTCTATGGGATTCAGGTCTGAGAAAGTGCAGGCCACTCCTAATGATACGACCTCATCGAGGTCGTATCAGATATATATATATATATATATATAGATAGATAGATAGATAGATAGATATAGATATATATGTGTACACGTGTGTATATTTATATATGTGTGTGTGCACAAATGAAGTTCCTAATGGAATAATAAAATTCTTCGAATTGAATTGAACTGAAAGAGGAGAAATTGTATTATATATCTGTGCTACCTATGAAGGAATTTAAAGGCTCATTTAAAGGAATAGGTAATTTTAATTAGATATTAAGTCCTTTCTTGAGTGTTTCATTTCTTCAGTGTTTAAAATTATGAAAATATAAGACTTAGAGATTGCATGATAAATAAAGAATAAAACCAATACATCTTTGATTATCTAGTAATATATCTACCAAGTTTGGTCCATTAACTCCTTCCCTGCTGCATGAATGGAAGGTTCACCAGGAGTGTATTGCTCCTATAATTAATGAAGTAGATACAGACTGGAAAACATGATTCTGGGCACCACATAAAACTGAAAAACTATTTTGAAGGATGCACAACAACACAGACGTGTTTTGGTTTCACTGTCAATGCTCCTTCCAGACCTTTTGCTACCAAAATTGTTTTCTGCTGTAGTGCTGCCACTATGGGACATGACTGTGTAGTGATACAGCGGCAGTGCTATGGTGCAAAATAGTTCTGCCATTTTGGGAGGTGAAAGGCTTGTTGAAAATGAGACCAAAATAAACGAGTTGTTGTACAACCTTGAAAACAAAATTCCAGCTTTGTGTTGTTCCTCAAAAACATGTTGTTTTCCAATCTGTATCTATTTCATTCATTTTGGAGCAGTACACTCCCAGTGAAGCTCTCATTCTCACAACAGGGAAGGATTTAATGGACCAACTTCATATATTACACTTGCATGGAGCAATAAATGTGACTACACAGGTATGAATCTGAATTATAAGGTTCTGTTCCGTTTAAATCTACCAGAGCCTTCACCATGAACCAGAACGCGCAACACCAGGGCCCTGGCTGTATTAGTTCTGAATGGAACAGAACTTTACTTAATTTCATGAGTAAGACCTGTTTTTAACTGTATGTTGTATCTTATGTAAGACATCTCTTAAAATCTTAGATGAGGTGTCATACAGGGGAATAAAAGACCAACCATCTTTCACTGAACTGAGAGGTACAGCAGTGTATCATCAATACAACACTACAACAGTGAAAATATATGCAGTGCCATCAAATATTATGGCCAAGGCCCAACTTCCAAAGAACCATAGTCGCTCAAGAAATAAAACACGAATGCTGTTTTTTTGTTTGTTTGTTTGTTTGTTTTTTTTTTATAAATGAATGAAAATCTATTAAGCAGAAGTTTTGGTCTTTTTTACCTCATCTTCATATTAGGACTTTGTTTAACAAACATGTGTATTAGATATTATACTATTATTATACTACTATTAGTTCCAGTGGAACTAACTTTTCTGCATTTTTTTTTGCCTACACGGTTGACTACAAGGCAGCACTGCCTTCCTTGCAACCAAGAGCAGGTGTTTGAAAACCTGCAGGCAACTTGCTTGAGGTTGGGGAAACTGGTTAGCAACCTATTTTCAGTTCAGATGCTTGGACTCTGATGGAACTATTTTTGTTGGCAGAGCTGAAGCATTTATTAAATAAGTAAATAATAATCTGTTGTGGCTTATTACCATTACTTCATAAGTGGCTTTGTTTATAGAAGTCGAGGCCATGTTGTTCTGCTGAATATCAGCATAGCTGTAATACGGCCACAGTTGTGGTGTTATACACTATAACAGCAGCCCTTTCCATGTGATATTGCTGAAGTTATGTGAGTTCATCATTTTTCGTCTGTCCTCATACAGGTGGTGGCATGTTACCGACATTTGGCCTCATGTGTTGGAGGCTGCACAGACAGCTTACAGCTGCGGGATGAGCTGAGACAGACTCGGGACAAGGCACAGAAGCTGGCTGCAGCCAACTGTCATCATCTGACATCACATCTGCGTGACAAGAGCCTGCCTGAAGAACAGCGCAAGGAGATGGAGCTCCTGTGGGTGGCCTTCTCTTCTAGCTTGGAACTCCTCCATGCTGACATGTGCAAAGTCTTTAACATGGGCGATATCTTCTCTCTGGCCAACTCTGCTGTCTTTGTGCAGACTGGCATACAAGGTAAACAGTCCTGTAGTATACACAAAGGGTGTCGCAATATTGACGATAACTATGATATTTTAAAAATGAAATAATGATGTGTTAATATTGTATAAATAAGACTGTCTCACCACCTCCCAATACTATATTTTCAGTGTAATTCATTTGCCAAAAAAGTGACAAAATGTACAATAAACAAGTGAAATGTTTCTGATTCAAATTTTAAAATTTTCTTCTTCACCTTCTTATCATTGTTATTTCAGATTTTCAATAGATATTGTGATAATATCATTATCATGAACTCATTTGGCTACAATAATTGTGTTGTGAAGATCAGATATTGTGACAGTCCTGGTATACAACAGCTTCCCTTAGCACTGTATTTTGTTTACACACCTGTTATGTGAAGCTGTTGCATAGTGATACAGAAATAAAATAGTCCCATGAGCAAGTAATAGGGCTTGAGAAGTGTGTCAATAATGAATCCCCGACAAACATATGTTGTGTCTTCAAAAATAAAGATCAGCTTTAGGTCGCTGCTTAAAGTTATGTTGGTACTTTAAATAAATGAAGTAGACCCAAACCAGAAAACAACATGATTATGAAAGACAACAGAAAGCTGAAAAATTGTTTTAAAGGATGCCCAACAACACACGTATGTTTTGGTTTCACTTTCAACGCTCTTTTCAGCCCGCTGGATTCCAAGCTATGCCTAACTATTTTGTGTTGTAACACTGCAATTGTGTCATCACACAGTGGCGTTCCAGTCTCACATTCATACTATGGGTGTAGAGAGCAAACTCGATTGACCCTTTTCAACTGCACAAACTTACTGAGGCATGCTGGACTATATGAGCTATTTCACAGGTTCCCAAAGTGTTTCCACTGGCCACTAGTCTGGCATTTGGTTGCCAGTTATGACAACCAAATATAAAACTAGGCGATGCCTTTAAATGCTTAGGGCACTTCTTAATGAGCATTCTTGACTATATGATAATCTAAAATAGGGCTCTGCAAGACAAGCAAATACACAGCTATCAGTGAGAGGACTTACAGCCACACATACCTTTATGTTTATCTCCTGCTTTGGACCCATCCTGTCAAAGACAAGCTGCCTCTGGCCACATTTTTCAGGTGCTTTTGAATTTGTTTTAGTTTTGTCTCTCTACTTGGCATTCTGTAACCACACAGTAGCTCAGTGCTAAAGCCACTCTTAAATTAAGTGAAAAAGCAATTCACACCAAACTTTAAAGTCCTATAGGTTTTTGTGTAAATTACTCTAAAATAATTCCCTTAGGAAAGGATTTTTCAATTCTTACTTAATCTCCAAATTGAGGTTAGCATAATCAGCTTATGTAATGAGCTTTTGTAAGCTTTACAACTCGAAGAAAGTCTGCTGCATTGCTTCCCTCACAGGTCACTCACTGTAGCAGGATCCCTGGGTTACAGCTCAGACAATGTTTACCCCCAATCCCCAGGTCCACCAGTGGTAACATGTATACTCTACATGCTTTACATGAATTTAATCAAATAAAGGAGAAGAAAAAATGGTAATACTGAATAAAAAATGTGGTTTATCAAACATTTAAATTTTTAACTGAACTATTATAGCATAGGCTAATTATTTTTAGGAAGTATGCACTGATATGACTGGTATTTTTGAAATTAACATTTTAAAAAATCTCACATACTCCCTGCAATGTACCCTTAGAGGTCCATGTACCCAGGAATAACTCTGAAGAAACATTTTTGGTTCCGTTGGCACCGTTTTTTGTTTTTTTTTTATCTTTGAATTTGTCAATGACAAGGAGAAAGCACGAAGAGAAGAAAACCACATGACTTGCATGTGGAGGAAGGTATTTTGTTTTAAAATGTAGTACCTAAAATGCACTTGCTTACTGACTTTCAATACAAAATGTTAACCAAAAGAATGCACATTTATTTAGAATATGATGGGAATGTGAAATGCAGAGAAATTATGACTGTCTAAAAAGGCCATATTTTAATATAGCCTGCAAAAAAAAAAAACTTATTCTGTAATTCTGGCATGACAGGAGGTGGCAGTGAGGTGGCGGCTCGGGCACTCAGTATGCCAGATCTGAACCAGGCACAGAGTCCAGTGCTCCCTGAAGGCCTGGAGACACAGGAACGCAGCACGATGGAGCAGGAGATTAGCCAGGTGGACCACATGATCACCGACATGGAGATGAAGGTGAATGTGCTGCGCTGGATGGTGGAGTCCCGCGGACCGCAGTACGCTGAGCCACTCAATAGCACCGACAGCGCCTCCCTGGCTCTGCTGTCCATGGACGAGGAGCAGCCAGGAGCAGAACATGAGGCTGCACGCCACCACAGCCAGATGCTCATGATGCTACTCCTGCTGGCTGTCATCCTGCTGGCAGCCGCTCTGTCTGTCAGTGTTGTCATCTTCTCCTGAGAAGAACCTGCACACACATTCAGCTCATTTTTTAAATTCTTTTTATTGTTTTGTGAAAGTCATGGGGTGGATTCCAAGACAGGGAAGACTTGTCATAGACTGTAAAAACTTCACTTTCTGGGTTGTGGGTTGAAACAGTTCTAGATTTATCTTAATCTAGATTTAATGATGAACTGCTTATCCAGGTCAGAGATTAGTGTCACTCCTGAAGTAAATGAATTTTTTAATTGAAAATCCAAAAGCAGGTTTTTCTACATCCCGTCCAGGTTTTATGAGCATCATCAGGTGTTGAAATTAAGTAATTCACAACCTTTTTATATAAATAAATAACAATTTTTCTCACCAATGGTAGCACCCATCCAAGAAAAAACGTTAATCTGCTGCATTATCATTTTAAGTCTGAAGCTGAGATTTGTTCTGAAAAGACACTTTTTAGGCCATGATTAGCTATTCCAGAATAAGGCCTAGTCTTGTCATGATTAAGACCCTGTCCTGGAAACTGCCCTGTACTGTATGTTTAGAAACAGTGTAAAAAAAAAAAAAAAAAAGAAAAGAAAGAAAGAAAGAAAATGAAAAAAAAGACAATAGAAGGCTAATTTGAAGTCATTTCTATCTTGTATCTAGGCTTGTCAACTTTATTTCAGTGTTTTAAGTCAATTTATTTAACCTTTTTTCAAGAAATAAAACACAGAATTTCAAAAGAATTTCCAAAATTCTTAAAATCAGAGTAGTAAGTTATTTGAGAGAAACACAATGGAAGAAGTCTAGATACAAAATTAGCTTGTCTTTTTTTCCTCCAATGAATCCGAAGCTGCCATAAACTCTACCATACCTTTGTTAAATAATGCTATATAACCTTGTTTTCATGACTATTGTCCAAATGTGGCAGCTGGTTGATTTTAATAACCTTTGGAGAATTATACATACAAAATATAAATAAAATACATTTTCCTATTTTATTATATACTACCTTAACCCATAACTGTAAGAAACCATTTCGTGTAAATACAAAATAACCTATTATGTTTATAGTATTGTCAGAATGGCACAGTTAACATTTATTTATTTATTTATTTATTTATTTATTTGTTTGTTTGTTTGTTTGTTCGTTCGTGTTTTTTGCCACTTTGGAGACATAGGTGCTAATGCTTTTTAGCTGTGCATCTATATACTGGAAGAAGCAGAATTTTCTCTTGCAAAGACTGATTTTATCTGTGTGTATTTTTGTGTATTTTGGGGTATTTGTTTTACTTCAGTGTATATTCTGTACACTGTAGACCAGGGGTATTGAATTTAGGAGGTCCAGTTACTCAAAGTTCCTTCTCTGCAAAGTTCAATGCCATAATATCTAACTATTCTTGTGATTTGTAGGCCTATATAGCTAGGTGTATAGGTGTGTGTGTATATAACTATAAAACATAATAAAGTACAGTTCAAAAATAAGTAGGCCTACCTGCAGCCATTCTCACATTAGAGACATTGTAAAAGTAGGATAAAATAAATAAGCAGGCCTACTCACAAATAAAAGTATCAAAATGACTTACTATAAAACACTGCTCACTTTCGTCCTCATCTGAACAAGATTTTGTCTTTATCCTGAGCATTTATCAATATTTTACCAGTAACATGAAGCACCTGTTGCAAAATTGAGGTAATATAAGGCATTAAAAAAACAAAGTGATGATTTTGAACAAATACAAATTTATCTTTAACACATCTTTGGCATTTTTCATTTTCGTTTGCTTTTCTCTCTCACAGAATACAGGCACCTCCTTCTATACTGGATTACAGATTAATGTACTGTACTGCTTGCCGAGATTGTTTTAAATAATGCACAGGATTATGACATGGAGATACAGTAGCCACAACAAACCACACCACTGAGGCACTGTTTGTGAGCTGTTTTGTGGTCCAGATGTAACCATTACTGGGTCCAGACCTGGACCGGAGTCTAATTGGTGACGCCTGCTCTGCATCATCTCTCTGAGATGAAGTTAGTAACCATGTCACTGAGCAGTTTTTTCTGTTTTTTGTTGACCAGCAGCATGTTCACTGCTGGAAGGAGAATTCAGGGTTTTCATGTGTGGCCTGTGCCCCACTACTGGTGGACTGTGAAGGTATTGCAAGTGGTCCGTGACCATGCGTTCAATAATAGGTTTGAATGCTGGAAGCAATATTTTTTACATTTCATTTCCATTTATTAATTCTTGTGTGCGAACAATCAAATTCATTCAAATATATAAAAAAGTGTATGCAAATATATTATAAAGAAAAGTAAAGGCGACTTCACTGGGTGACAATTTTGTATAGCGCCCATCCAGTCTGCAATTTTTTTCCCAGGATGGTGAAGTAATTGTTTAAAATTTTCAGTGGTCATTTTAGCTTATTGGTTAAGGTTAGGATTGGGCAAAAGTTAGTTATGATAAAGATTAGGGAAAGGCTGTAGAGACTGAATGTATGTCAGTTAGGTCATGCCTTCACCATCCAAGGAAAAATGTTGCATCCAATCCTTGGTTGCCTCTGATGCCCAAAATATTAGATTACTGACTAGCATCTAAAAATAGCTAACTGGTTATGCAAATGAAAAACAAATGAAATTTTTTTTTTCTTGGTGTCTGTGAAAAGTAAGTGTGAATTATTGTCTGATGGGTGACCTTGAATTTGGAGTGGGCCACTGCTATGCTGTACGCTACCCCCCAAACCCCACCCCACGCCATTCCCAACAACAGCAGACCCCGGGTTGCTTCTTAGTCAGAATGGTCCCTTGGTAACAATCAATTGAAAACCCCTAGCCTAAAGCAGTGGGATGTGTGCAGAATTAAAATGGCATAAAACACTACTACTACTGTTACTACAACTACTAGGTGACTAATAATTAAACAATTTTTCTTAAGTGCTTTCAGACAATGAAATTTTGGAAAATAAAAGCCAATAGGCCTATGGTAAATGACAAAATGCCTATCCTTAAAAACAGGGATACAGATGAATAAAATGGTAAAAACAATGGGATAATGAGGTGATACATTTTCTGTGACACTCCATAAGACTTGCATGTATGGCTCAAAGGTTTGTAAAATAGACAAAATTGTGTTGCTAACATGTTTAACTTAACTTTACAAAAAAAAAAAAAAAAAAAAAAAAAAAAAGCTTAAAGGATTATGTTGACTTTATGAGGGAGTTTGGTGTACAGGCTCTAAAATCATCTGTTCTGTGTCCAGCAGATACATATTAACACATTTGTATACAGTATATCAGTTCATGGTAAACAACTAGTATGCAAACTAGTATCCAAAGTATGAAGATGAACCTTTTAGCAGTTCAAAGTGGGTATTTTTTTCTATGGCCTCTGGAGTCAGAACTTTTGAAAACAAAATCTTTGTCTTGGTCATTAGCGGCATCTGTTTCAAGCTAACACTGCAGAACTACAGCTGACAAGTTGTCTAAGAGCCTGGCAAAACTAACAAAACAGCTGCTACAAGTTCTCATTTGTTGTTAATTAGGATAATGCTAGACACAAACATAAGGGCTAATCCGCGATGAGGCAGGCTTGTATAGAAAAATAACGACCGACTGCTTCGGAGTGGTTTATCCTGCTTATTACATGGCTTTTACAGCAGACTCCATACTCACATGACAGCAGTAAAAAGAAATGGGATTTTTTTTTTTTTTTGGAAAGATGGAATGCAGAATGCTTTTAATAGGCCAGTCAGAAGTAGCTATTCAACATAGCTGTGTGATAAACTATTTAAGGGCAGAATGAGTAGGATTTTCCTATAAAAACAATATATAGACAAATAGAAAAACAATTCCTCTCATCATCACTTCTGAGCTACTATCACTGTGTGGTGTTGTGTGTGTCTGCAGAAACCCTGCCCTACACCTGGATTTTCATGTTTTGCTGAGCTCGGGATCTAGCTGTTGGCCTTTGGAAGGTGGTTGTGTAGCTCCCAGCCAAATTTTTTTCCTGGTACGGTGAGGGAATGTTTTACATTTTGGACTGGGATTTCATTCCATCATCATGCTAGGAAATGAAAACTCAAAGCCAGCAATTAGCTTAGCTAGGGAAGAGGGGCCAGCTTTGAATGTTGTTTACAAACTGCAACCAACAAATTTTACTCATTCTTCCTTTAACATACTCAAAGTTAAATGTCAGCATATGCACTGGACACAACCATCTACTGGAGACATACACATGATTTTAATATCAATCCTATCATCAAATATTGGGTCAGGTGACCTTGATGGGTCAAGCCATTGAAATGTTGTTGTAGTCCTTTACTGTACAGAAAGAAAGGATGAACAGAAAGCTTCATCTGTGAAACATCCAGTCCCCAACAGAAGTTACAGAGACTTGTTATTCATATCTGTTGATATGTTGGTTTAACTGAAATGCAAGAGAGAAATTCAAAACTGAAGCATAAAACAGTTGAACTGTTTTTGAGGTACAACTCTCATTTTAGAATTAACAAAATTAATCAACTATGTGCAACCTGCAAAAAGGGAGTCTGTCCTTTAAGGCATTTTATGTAAATGTGTGACCTAAGAAGTTGTGACTGATAACACTGTGGATTACTGTGGGGTGGTTGGTTTCATAGCCAGCAACTACACCTAAACTGACTGAAACATTTGTTGTTAAGTTAGATCTTAATTCATGTCTGGTACAATTTACATATCTGTCAATGTATGAAAAATGTAACCCATCTTGATATGCAAAATTTCTGTTCAACAAATCCTGTGGTGCAAATGTTGCATGCGGTATGACTAAGAAAATTCCTTGCTAGACTGTTAATTTGTATTCGCTGAGCTGCTGCAAAAGTTCAGTTAAGTTCTTTTTGAGGAATAGCAGCATTTGACCACTGCACTGTAAAGTATTATTGTTTTCTAAAGAATAAATGCAATGTTAATTTCATTTGGAATTCTTTAAACTTGGGATAGAGATAGTTTTGTGGCACATATATGCATTTGTAGAATTTCCAAATGGCAAAACTGACACTTGTATAATATAATTCCTTAAAAAGAGTTCTTGCAGTAGATTTAGTACTTGAAATAAAATGCTAAGTACACCCACATTTGCCTCGTTTGTTTTTCCAATTCCCTCATGTTTAGGAAACATTTCGATTTGCATGGTACTTTGGATGAATTTCTCATATACTTTTCTCATAACTTCTTCAAGTACACGGAACAAAGTCGGTTCTGGAGCTTCAGACACACAGCTATGGCAAACTACTTGAAAGGTTTTTACTAGTACAAGTTTGAACCCAAAAGCATAGCAATAAGGCTATAGAGTTGCAGAGTTATAAGCCTCCTCCTCTGTTGGAGAAGAGCGGAAGTAGGCATTCATTAACAGGTTTGATCCTTGAGATGAAAACTGGGGTGAATCCTCAGTTGAGGATTCACCCCAGTTGTTTGAGGACAAACAACAGCAGGACTGATGACATTAGAGACAGGAAATGGACCCATGGAAAGGGGAGCTAACTTCCTGGACTAAACTCTGAGGGGAGGGTCCCGTGTGGATAGCCAGACGCATTGTCCGGTGTAACAGGGTGTAATGGTCTGTTTGCAGACCGTTGGTAATGGTCAGAGGAGCGGAGGAGTTTGGGACGGGCCTGCATTCAAGTGCATTGACACTGCTGGACAAATGCCTGAACTGAGGGGACACTGACCTTGTGTTCCTGCTCAGGGAAGAGAGGTGGTTGGTACCCCCAGGAGCATTGGAAAAGCAAGAGAAGGGCACATTCTGGGAGGTGAGAGCGGTGCCACTGAACTGTAGTTTTGGATGAAACGTCTGTAGAAGCTAGTGAATCCCAGAAAGCACTGAAGTTCCTTGTGTGTGGAAGGAATAGGCCAGTCCATAACCACCTTGGTCTTGGCTGGATCCATCTTGATTTTACCATTGTTGATAACAAAGCCCAGGAATGATACCGCTGAGGCAGGTAATACACAATTTTCGGCCTTCATAAACAGATCTTCGAAGATCTTCCATAGTTCATCAGAGAATTACTTGAGAGATGAGCAGATGAAGGATTGCTTCTCCCATCCTGCATAAAGTCACAAATTTACAAGAAAAAAAAAAAGTTGTTTTTCTTTTATTTATTTGGCCAAGGAACCATATGGCTGCAGACGCACTGCAGATGCTGCTGCTTGTCATGTTGCCTGCTACTGATGACCTCATCAAATTAATCAAATTATACTTTGCAATAGGCTAGGTGCACCAACTCCATACTTCGGCTGAATCTCAATCTCCTCCCTAAGCCCTGATGCTGTGCGGGCAGTGCGTTTTACATATTTTATTCTATTTAAATTATAATTGTATTATTATTTTATTTTATTTTAGTATTTTATATTATCTTTTCTTCTTATTATTATTATTATTAATATTATTTGATCTTATTTTATTTGATCTTATCTTATTTTATCGTGTTATCCCATTGTGTATTTTACCTTTTTATTCTGCTTCTATTGTGTTATCCTGTGGTGTGTTATCTTGTGCAGCACTTCGGAAAACCTTGTGTTTGTTAAAATTGTGCTTTATAAATAAAGTGGATTGGATTGGATTGTTTACAAATTCGCTCGTTTCACTTCGCTTTTATCGCGGCCGCCAGCTGGTTTCCCCAGGGGATTCATGTCATCCGTCACAATGCAATGAACTATGGGTAATTCCCTTACGCTAAGTCTGCGGAGATGCCCACTTACAGAAAGGGTGCATTAAGGGCTCAAAAAGTCCGCGAGAGATCCCTCACGCACTTCATGATTTGTCAATGGGACAACCCTAAGCCCTCACGGACTTAACGGGAGCACGCCTCAAAGTTAGTGAGTGTGTGAGGGTGGACACTGGGATTGGGCCTTCCTGAAAGAAAGACTGCCCCTGCGTTCCAATACCCATACTACCATACTATTTAGTAGGGAAAAAAAGAATTAGTATGTCCCAATACATACGATTTGGAACGCAGGGTTTATCTTCATTTCCTGTCCTTTACTATTGGATTAAGTGATTAATCAGGTGTGCACTGGGCAGGCCCAAGGTGTTCCACACACCTGATTAATCACTTTATCCAGTAGTAAAGGACAGGAAATGAATATACAGTCTTTCTTTCAGGAAGTATGGGGCTTGTGCACCTACCCTATTGTTGTCATCTGAAAGCTAATCCTATCCCAGACCAACAGGTGGTGCTATGTAACTGCTGTTATACAGGCGAGAAAGACAGGAAGTAGTGCTGTGTATAGGTTTAAGTAGGTGAAGTTATGACGTTCTCCTTTGTCTTCTGCTTCTTTTTCCAAAAGCTTTAATACAAATACAGAATAGCAATCAGATTCAGAGGGAATTTAGCCCAGAGTCACAATATTCTCATCAGCATCTGGACTTTGAAGAGACATTGTTGTGGCTTGGGCCAATTCAGAAGGAAACAACACACTGATTTGGATGAGGTGATAGAGCATTTATAATTTCAGAATTTTGTGAGTTTTATAATTTACAACTTTAATCTCAGTTTTTTTTTTTTTCAGAATATTAATCACCCTCCTCCAGTTCTGTACTTTTTTGTTCCTACAGTGGCCCTAATACACCGTTGTAGACATTTTTTTATTTTTTTTTATTTTTTTATTTTTTTTTTAATCTCACTACCCCCTGCAGTACTCCAACTACTACTAGAGGTACGCGTACCCCCCATTTGAAGAACGCTAGGCTGTTGGACTGACGTATGTGACAAGGTCCCTTCCTGTGATGATTCCGACATCAGGAAACACTTGTGCTTCCTTCTTTCATTCCCTTCCCTCCTTTTCTTGCTTCAGCTCCGTCAAGTTATTTCCTGGAAAGAGGCTGCGTGAGAGAGGAGGGGAAACGACACAGCAGTAAGAAAGAAACTTTGTTGCAACATTGCTGTGAACTTAGCAGCGTCGTTCCCAAACTGTCCTGTTAGAAGCGGCTCGACCATGCTCCAGACGCAGAGCTGCTCCCTGTGGAAAGCTTCCTTCTTCAGCCCTCAGCTCTGCTATGAAGCCATATACAACAGCACTGGCGGAATTCACACTTTGATCCCGGCGAAATTCAACTTTTCCCCGTTCAGGAGAAGTGTGACAGACGCGAGCAGTTCGCCATGTCTCCAGTGTATGAGCAGTCCAGGTTTTAATGACACTGGCAGACCGCCATGGAGACGAGGTCCTCGACTCACAACTATGCACTTTCTCAAACGGACACGAGTGTTTGTAAGAGGTTAGTTCTTATGTTTGCAGCCATGGTTACTCTAACGTAAACGAATGACCTCTGCATGTCACTGACATGACACTGAGCTTGAATGATGACCGCTTTAACACGCCGTTCTTGCTGCTACTTTGTGTCTTGTGTAAGAGCACTAATGGAATGACAGGAGTCAGTTCATTATATCAAATTATTGTGCTAAACATGGAGAGCGAACTGAACAGTGACACCCACTCTGTCATAAATGGCAACAGGCAGTTTTTCCACGTCATTTGCGCGCAGATGAGCACAATACCTCATCACGTGTATGCAAAATTTTGTAGAAGTCTGTAAGTGAGCTTATCGTCATACAATCGCTTTTTAAATGTATTTCCCCCCTGTCATGTTAGTTTTGTTTTGTTTTAGCTGTATTTTTCTCTTTTGTACTACTTTTTTTTTTTTTTTTTTTTTTTTTCCATCCGTCCTCAGCTGTTATCATTTTTACATGCTTATGATATAGGCTACTTACATGTAAAAAAGACCTCATCACTAGAGTATTTTTTTCCTTAGAACCACATTGTAATTGAATTTATAAAAAAGAACACTCAGCACATAAAATACAGATTCATATAAAAACAGTATTGGGGGGAAAGGTCCATTAATATAAGACCAGTACAGACAAAAACAACATAAAAGTTATTCCTGTTTAAAAACAAATTCTATCATATATATTTACAGTCTTATTACTTTTTTTTTTTTTTAGTGTATATTGTTATGTTTAGTGCGTGTATGCGTGTGTGTGTGTACACACACACACACACACACACACACATATATGTATAACTAATGTCTAGCAAATGCTAATAATTTAGAATCCACATTTAAAAGAGTGTTTGGCCTCCAGTTTTCTATTAATAGAGTCTTAATTTGGCTTAGGTATCAAACTAATTAATCCTCATTTCATTGTTGGGCTCTCTCTCTTATCAGTACATTCTCTATACATTTTCATAAGTGGGGCTTCAATAACATCCCAAAAGGATAAGTACTATTCTGTAGATAAACCATCAGTCCCAGGAGATTTTCCAATTTTCATGTTTCAAGGCTTCCACAAATTCACATTTTAAAACAGGTTTTTCACAATTGATTTTAAACTGTTCTGAAATTTTAGGGACATATTTAATGTTTTTTAACAATTCTTCTCAATATTATGATTTAAAGTTTTTTTTTTTTTTTTTTTTCATTTCTGCTTTATTTGACAGTCACAGTAGAGAGAGACAGGAAGGGGGGGTGACATGCAGCAAATTTCAAATTTGCTTCAAGGCATTCTTTATTCAGTAAGACCTTCAAATGTTCCATAGTTTCAATTTACTTTGCAGTGCTGGCTTTTTAATACCTTTACTACATTTAATAGCTATCTCTTTAATCTTAAATTTGAAATATTCCTGTTTCTGCAATTAGTCATCAAATTAAAAAAATAAATAAATAAATTACATTTTCTCTAAAAATATTTTGTGCCATTTTTTTTGGGACTCTTGAAAGGTTTTGTGTCTGATACTGCATCCAGTTCTATTTATACATCCATGGTTTTAACTGATAAAAATGTAATAATAAACATTTTCGCCGGACTGCAAAGGAAAACCAAGGTTGTTCGAAAGGAGCCAATTTGTCTGGAGGTCTTTGATCGAGGACATCAACTGTAGAAAAGCTTAGCTGCTCCTTTAGAAAATATTCCACAATATATGCCCCACAAATTCTGTGTCTGCCTTTATGGAGGTTGTTTCTTTTTTTTTTTTCTTCTTCTTTTTGTAGATGTGACAGAGAAACTATTTCTCATCTTATTTTAAACATGTCTCATCCCAAACCTTCCAGAAAGCTCCAGAATCATGATACAGCCACTTTAACTTATTCTTTCAAATTGAAAAATATATGATATAATAATAAAACATAATTTTGTCTGCAAAAACTTTCATTCACAAGCACAAATGTTAAAATGAGCAACCAACTATTTTTATTACAATAACTGAATCCCTGAAATTTCAAACTGTTTCAGTATTATGATGATGTATAGTCAGAAACTTTTGCACAGTTGGAATGTATGCCTTTTTGTGATCAATTACTCATCTTCATTTATCATTTTAATTTTTGTCTCCACTTCATTTTTGTCTCCATGGATTTTATTTGAAAGAATTTAACATTTGGGGCATCCTGGTGTATATTAATGTATTTAAGTCTGGTGATGTATTTCTTTATCATTCCTTACACTTTTTTGTACTATGTTCTATATTTGCACAACTAGTTAAAATTAGTTCTCCATGACAGATGTTGAAAATGTGTGCTTACTGCCTGTCTGACAAACTTAGTGTAATATTCTTAAAACAGCATAACCTTTATGTTAAGCCATAGTGTTTTGAGTAGCAACGCTGGCCCAGGTTACACAGTGTTGACATAATATGCTGTACTGCAACCCCTCTGTCAGCAGATTTTATGGAAAAGGTTCTCTTCTACGTAGGACAATAATAGACTATCAAGCTATCTTTTCTTCTTCTTCTCATCATCATCATCATCATCATCATTACTGTTATTATTATTATTGCTGTTGGTGATGATGATTTACAACTCAGTTTGTCAGAAATAATCCCAGGGGTTTACACTGATTTAAAAACAAAACCCAGTATGGCTCTCCTGCTTGTATTCTCCCTTACACCGATGTATAGGTGTGTAGCATTAAGGACTCACTTAAGTAACCATCACCCTGACTGGGATTTGAACCCTAGTCTCCTGAGCCAAAGTCAGCAGCACTAACTACTAGAGATGGGTGCGAGTACTCGAGTACTCGTTGTTGATGTCAGTATTCGATTACCTGCACACTATTCGAGCACCTGCACAGTGTGTTGGTTTTGGCTGCAACTCATTTGGCATCACACGCACCATGTCAGCTGCGACCAGGAAGAGTGATGTCTGGAAATACTTTGACAAAAAGGACGTCAATAATGTGCAGTGCAAGATATGTGGCGTTAAACTTGTATATTACATAAATACCAGCTCAATGCTTAACCACATGCGCTTAAAGCACAAGGAGAAAACAGCGGAGACAGCAAACAGACAGCCTTGCTTCACATCTTCTGCTAGTCCTGTTAACACCAGCTAACCGCTAGCCCTGTTAGCACACGCCGATATGATGATATCAGAGTGGAGTAGATTAGATTTATTTGAACTTTGTGTTCATGATTTAGGCTGTTGATTGACAGTTACGTGTGAAGCGACACAGAACAGAAGTCCATACCGCTGTGACGTCTGGCAGCTGAATGTTACAACAACGTGATTGACGGACCTGTTGCGGTTGTTCAATAACTGCATTTGGAAACGCACTTGGTTTACAATGTTGGCCGTTAATTCACATAAATGGTTTATTATGATGTAATAATGTTCTCTGACAGCCAGAAGCTGCTTTTTAGTAAATAACAGGCCATGTCAGGGATGTCCGTGTCCGACTGGAAACACTAGCGTAATTATTATCCTGTAATTATTTTTTTAAGGTAAAATATATAATTTGCGAGTAATCGATTACTCGTTCATAATGTAATTCGAGCACTCGAATATTGAAATCACTGAAAATGCCCATCCCTATTAACTACTGCACTATCCAGCTGCACCATGCCTGCTGTTTATAACTTGAAATTGACGAGATACAGTGTACCTCATCAATTCCAAGCTGCTACGGCAATGGGGAGCCAGGATGTTGGGTAATAGGGGAGATTTCATCATTTCCCCACTCCTAGATTGGGTACCAAGTAGAGATCGACCGATATGGTTTTTTCAGGGCCGATACCGATACCAATTATTAGTAGTCAAGGAGGCCGATAACCGATATTTGGAGCCAATATTCATTTGCAGTAAAAGTGAAAATATTGGAGTCAAAATTTTGAATAATACAAACTTGAACGCTTAACTTTGTTTAAATGCCTTTAGGCATTTATTTAATAAAAAGCTTTTCAAATTTGCAACATGTTAAAGGTTTTTTTTTTTTTTTTTATCTTAGACAATATTCATATTTGTTTTAAAATTCTAACAAAAAGTGTAGGGAGTTCCCACGGTCAGCAGCATCATAAAGTTAACTGAAAATTTAAATGAATAAATAAATACATAGCTTCCTGAAGTTTTATAAAGTAAATAAAACAAAGTTGAATAAAATTTGCATAGAAATGTGAGTCTCAAATCAATTGGTAGTCCCAATTGAGCAGCACCAGATTGTGGTGCAAAAAGCAGAGTTGTTCAGCGTGCTCTCCAGTTCAGTGTTAATTTTGGCAGACATTTTAATTTTAGTCTTAGTCCTCTTGATGAAAATGCTTATGTTTAGTCTTAGTCACATGTTAGTCATTGCTGTCCTTAATAGTTTTAGTCGCGTCTTAGTCGATGAAAATTAAAAATATTTTAGTCTAGTTTAAGTCATTAGTTATATATATCTATATATATATATATCTATATATATATCTATATATATATCTATATATATAGATATATAGATATATATAGATATCTATATATATCTATATAGATATATCTATATATATCTATATATATATATATATAGATATCTATATATCTATATATATATATGCACACACATATATACACACACACCTACATGCACATATGTCTTTAAAGTTTAAACTAATTAAATCATGCCAAGACAGGTAGACTCTCCCATCAGTAGAGATGCAATGCAACCCTACAGTACTTAATGATATACTCAGGATTGCACATTACACACATGTAAAATTGATAACAGTGAAATCACTGGTCATTACACATAGACAGCCAGGAAACAAAACATTGTTTCTTTTCAATCGTGGCTTTATTTCTGAGAACCAGACCTTGAGTGTACTGTGCCACTGTAATTTAGAAGATGCATTTGACTATTATGATGTAAAACTTAACAGACATCAAAATATACAACCCAGATCTGCCTGCTTTACTTTCTCTGACCTATGCTTTAACTTATTCCAGGGCTCAGCACATCAATCAGAGCCTGTCAGTATGATCTGAAAGCTGACATGCCGAAGCCTGGAAGCCAGAAGCTCTTTTTTGATACCCATTCAGTAGTGCGACTGCTGGAAGAAAATGGTTTGGATTACTTCTGTTTGAAATTTTCAGCATCATGCCCTGCTTTGTTGTTGCTGCTGATTTTCTGTGTGATAAAGTGTTTTTCCTGTGGACAGGTTTCAGCACTCAGCAGGCTGAGGTCATCGTCAAACTGCTGGTGAGGACCACCAACTCCAACATGGAGGCCATTTATAATGACATGGTGACCAAGGTGCAGCAGGTGAGGCTGTGTGCAGGATTCTCAGTGACTGCTCATGAAATGTCTGAAGGTGTCAAGTTAATGAGGGCGAGGTGTGTGTGTTTTTGAGGGTCTTCAGTCCTCCATCTCTGCCCCTGTGTTCTGTAAAGCTCACTCTATATACTACACAGTTAGGAAAGAACAGTGATTACCAAACCATTTGTCAAATCATGCTGGGGCACTAAAGATTTCACAACATAATTCCAAACCCTTCCATTTTCATAGATGAATTTTTGGTTGAAACACCAAACTTACAATAATCTGTTTCTGTGCCTAACAAAAGTTGTTGCCGTTCATACACCACAGAGAAAATGATTCAATATCTAAAACAAATGTTTCCCTGGGGACTACCTTCCAGTGGAGAGACCGTGTCCTTCTGCCCAGTTCTAAGTCATCAAAACACAAAAGTGCTGCTGCTTTTAGGGAAACTAATGTGGACGAATTTTCGGAGTGTAATAAAATGGAAACCAATTGCTGGATAAAAGAGAGAAAAATGATATCACAGTTCTAAAATACGACTGCTTGCTTTGGGAATAGCAGAAACGTGAGGTATCCACATTTTGTAGATATTAGATACATAGATATAGATACATTATGTAAAATCACTGCTATGGTCCTTTAACTTACAAGCCGAATGTGCAGTTAGTTAAACATCAGGAACTGCTGCTCTTTTTATTAAAGGAACATGACACTTTTTTGGGTGGTTAGTTTTTTGTCTGTCATGTCCAGTCAGACAAGCAGAAGGAAACCAAAATGATCCCTGTGCATTCAGCACAGAGAGAGCCACAGACTGCATGCTAACCATGCTAACACACCTGCCATTCAGGTGCAAACAGCTAGCCTAGACCCTCTGAAATCTGCAGAGTGTCACCAAAACATTTTTATTTAATAGTTATATATAAACAATAGATCTTTATACATATGATGCCCAAAAATGAAGAGATAGAAACAATAGTTTTGTATTTGGAATGATGCTGTGGCTTTACGTACAATCGTCACTACATATCCCAGTGACTCTCAAATGGAGGTATGCAGACTCCTGGTATGCATGAGTACTACAGGGGGTACTTGAGACACGCCGCCCTGTGAGTGCGTCTGACATACCCCCGAGGCAAGTCTCAAGTACAGGGCAATGATTAGGGAGGCATAACCAGTGGGGATACCGACGTCGAGGAGAGATGAAGTCCGATGAAGCTGTGATTACATGACATGTCACAATAGCTCAATTTAGTCAGGGACTTATAGGCCAGCATTTAAAATTACTATCATATACTATCTATTGTAGTAAGTTTGTATCTTTCTTTATCCTTTAGACTTTAATTATATTGAACCATAATTTTAGTATAAACAATGTAATTGAATCCATTTGTTTTGTAATTTTTTGTATATTTCTTTATTTCCTATAATACCCTGGACTGGGTACACTCCAAATTCTTTTTCCATTTCTTTACACTGAGCAGTGTTTTCTGGCTTACACCAACATACAATATACTGGGCTGGAATAAATATAGAAGCTTAGGTAACACATTCATTCTGATTATTTCAATTTTCAAGCTGAAATCTAGCGGTAGCGGTAAATGATCAATCAGTTCATCAACCCGTGGCATTGGTTAAGGACCAAAAGCTGACACTGCATTCAGTCGAGCAAAATTAACACAGAACCTCATTTTTAAGTCATCTTTCTTAGGGACAAGCACCACAGGGCTTCACCATTCAGTGCGAGATGGTTTGATGATCCCCATGGCCGGCCGCAGCAGGTTCACATGAAGCACTTGGTGCTTCTTGCGCCATTCAGGTAGATACAGTTCATAGTTCACTGGCAGCGCCGTCGTATAGGGGGGAAAGGTGATGACAATTCTAAGGGCCCACGGTCCACTAGGGCCCACACACAATTAAAAAAGTGGCACTGAATGGGGTAGAAGGGCCCACACCGATATTCTTTCAGGGAGCCCAGAATTCCTAGCAACTGCCCTGGTCACTGGTCCCACCTTCTTTGTGGCCTTGTATGGCCCCTGCCATTTGGCCAGAAGGCTGGAGTCAGAGGTTGGCTGCAGAGGGAGGACTTTCTGACCTGGCTGGAACAACCTCCTCCGAGAACTCTTGACGTATCCTGTCTTCTGTCTCTGCTGAGCATTGGCTAGCTGACTGGTGGCCAGCTCTTGATACTTGTCAAGCTTGTCTCTCATTTTCAAGACATATGACAAGGCAGTGCACTGCTGCCACTGCTGTTGTGGCTCCCCCCCACGCATCCTTGAGAACATCCAATGGATCTCGTACTGGATGGCCATAAAGGAGCTGAAAAGGAGAGAATCTGGTCGATGCTTGAGGAATCTCCCTGTAGGCAAACAAAAGGAAGGGGAGCCACTGATCCCAATCTGATTCTGTGTCTGCCACAAACTTCCTGAGCATGGACTTCAGAGTCCTATTAAACCTCTCAACAAGGCCGTCAGTCTGTGGCTGATATGGGCTTGTCTTCACGCCTTTAATACCAAGCAGGTCGTACACCTCTTTCAGCAGCTTAGAGGTGAAGTTGGTGCCCTGGTCTGTGATGATCTCTTTCTGGATCCCTACCCTTGAGAAATGCTGGATCAGGCAGTTGACTATCTGCCGGGCCTTGATTTTCTTGAGTGGGAATGCCTCTGGGTACCTTGTGGCGTAATCACACACTACCAGTATGTATTTGTGTCTGTTTTAACTTCTCTCCAGTGGGCCAACAATATCCATGGCAATACGCAAAAAGGGGTTATCAGTGACAGGCATAGTGATTAGTGGGGCTCTATCTCCCTTTCTGCTTGGGGCAGTCAACTGGCACTGAGGGCATGCTTTACAGTACTGAACTGTGACTGTGTCTGCAAATTGCTGCAGCCAATAAAAGCGAGGAACCATTCTTGAAAAAGTTTTCAGCTGACTTAAGTGGCCTGCCCAAAGAATAGAGCGGCTTAACTGAATAACTGTGGGCCTCAAACTTTGGGGAACATCTAGCTGGTCGCCAAGTTTGCTGCAGCAAAACAGTTGCTCTCCCTTTAAAATAAAGACCTCACTGCCTTTCTCTGTCACTTGGGTTGATTCAGAGACGCACTTGGCAAACAGGGGCTGTAAGGAAGGATCCTGCTTCTGTCACTGGGTAATGTTGCTGGGAATGAGCTGCAACTCAGAGTCACTAGGCTCAGGCACTAACTCCACAATCTCTGTTCCCTGCAGCCTGTCCTGCCTCCGCTGTCTCCTGCTTTTCCTGACTCTAGGCTGTCCAGCCTTCTCAACACTTGGTACCTCACCATCTGCGAAAGGTTGCTCACCCCACCCACAAGCTGGCTCAGGTTGTGCATGCCTATTCCTGGACCTTGTCACTCACTGGCTGTGCTCAGACTTTGCTCAACACCATACTTAGCAATGAGCTCACAGAGGTCTGGAAGATCTCTGCCTAGCACTACTGGGTATGGGAGTGTCTCCATCACACCAACTGCAAGTTAGTATTGTTGACCCTCAACCTGGATAGGCATTTCCACTATGAGGTATTCAACTTTGTCTCCATGAACATACCAGACACTAATCTTTCGATCATCAAAGATTACATCCCTGGGAAGACAGTCTGGCATTACCAAAGTACGATTACTTCCTGAGTCTAAGAGAGCTATCCACGGCTTATCTTCAATAAATGCACAGGCAGTATGTTCTTCAGTAACACATTCTTGGTGCTCCATACCTTCTAGATGACTGACTGCTGATATGGGTGCAAAACACATGTAGATCTTACTCACATGCTGACTTGGGCAGTCTGCTTTAAAGTGCCCTATCTGACCACAGGAGTGACATGCTAAGGTGCCTCTGCTTCTGACCTCTTTAACTTTGTTATTTGAGCTGCTGGGGACTTGCTTGAAATGTCTGTATCTCTGCCCATTACCCCCTGCTGGCTTGCCCGATGAAGCAGCAACTGTCTGGGGTCTGGGACTGGAAAAGGCCTTTGACGTGCATCGGGCTGCCAGAAAAGTCTCTGCCATTTCAGCTGCTTCTTTGGAAGTTGTGGGATTATGCTCCTTGACCCACATGCGGAGGTACAGGTGCAGAATTCTCAAAAACTGCTCCATGACAATGGCATCTCCAATCTGCTTCTTGATCTTTTCTCTGGGATTCATCCACTTGTTGTACAAGTCTTTGAGGCGGACCTGCAGCTCTTTGGGTGTCTCGTCATCTTCCACTTTCCTGGAACGAAACCTCACACAATATGACTCTGTGTTAATTTCATACTTATGCAGGACAGGATTCTTGACCTTGACATAGTCCATTGTTTCCTCAATGTCCATACACCGCCCTGGTCTTGCCAGCAAACTGGTGCTGGACCCTCTTCCAACGCTCCTCCTGCATTTCCTGTCTTGCTCCCATCTGACTTCCCAGTCAGCCTGTTGCTCCATCAGGCAACACAAAAGGCTGGTGAGCTCTGCTATGCTCTGTGGCTCATGGGACTGACCCCCTGTTGCCCCCTGCAGGTCAGGATCAGTGCCTTCCTCTTGCAGACAGTTGTCTTTTTGCCTCTGGTCATGATCTTCACTGCCTCCTACTGGCTTGGAGTCACCATTGCCACCACTTGTAGGATAGTTGTAGCCAGAGGGTGTATAGTGAAATAGGAGGCAGACTCGAGAGGCTTTGGTGACATCCCATAGGTGAACATACATGTGCATCCATATAATGTATAAAGCCAAGAAAAAACTACAAAAAAATACTATTTACAGAGGTTGCTGAGGATAAATCAACTCAGAATCAAATGCAGTCAAAATACTGGCACAAGCCCTGGCCACCACAATGCCTCTCCTTCTCTCTCTGGCATCTGCCAGAAGACTGAATGTATAGAGGCATACTGCTCATTAAGTTGTATGCAGCCCTAACCAACATCACTACAGGGGTGGGCAGACAAAACATCTTAAATACAGCCCTGAAAAAACATACATCATAATTATTATAGGAAACTCAAATTTCCTACAGCACTTAAATGAATCATCCACTACTATTTCCTTGATCATCCGCGAATCCTAAATGAAACACAGTTAAAACTCATAAACAGTTTATCCCTCTAATGTGGTAGCTTCTCCGATCATGTGACGCTGATGTAGCTGACGTCACTAAATGTTTATCGGGTCGGGACAGCAGCTTCGAATGCAGTGCCGTTGTATGGGGGGAAAGGTGATGACAATTCTAAGGGCCCACGGCCCACTAGGGCCCACACACAGTTATAAAAGTGGCAATGAATGGGGTAGAGGGGCCCACACCGATATTCTTTCAGGGGGCCCAGAATTCCTAGCAACTGCCCTGTTCGTATGCACCATGTACCTGTCAAAGCCTGTTAAGTCAAAGGACAGCTCTGGCAGTAGTTCTTCTGACTCCCTTCCTCTCCTTCATATATCTGTCCCTGAGGTTTTGCCACTTTTTCTTCAACTCTTCCACTGTAAATAAGCAAATACATTCTTTAATTTATGAATTAGCTGAATCAATGCTTAATAAATTGTTACATGAATGAAGGCTGTATTTTCTCATTTCATCTGATTTCACTAGTTACCTGCTGTGTGTGTGTCACTTCACAAGGGATTTTATAATAAATGTATGACTATACTGCATTGTCTTTGCAAGAGTAGTGCATATCCCATGATGTCAATCATCTAGATTTCTAAATACACACACCTCCTGTCCATTTAGAAAATCATTTGCTTCAGTTTATAACAGTATTGGTCTTTAACTGCAGAAAAAAAGAAAAAAAAGTCTGGCCCATTTTGGAAAGCAAAAACATCATATATCTCTGCCAGTTTTTAAACACACCTGGTATTCCCAAATTGTGGGATATCTCTCCATGCCTGGGCTTTTTTAACGAGATCCCGGTAAGTGTGAAGTCTAGTGTCCCATAGGGCTGCACAATTAATCGAATTTTAATCGTGATCACGATTTTGGCTGCCACGATTAAATGAGCCTGATCGTCGGCAATATTTACATGTAAAATGTGGGCTCTGCTGCATATCTAATCAAGCACTTTCTCAGCCAGTAGTCAGCCAACCACCAGGGGGCGAACGCATGGTTAAGGCTTTATTAAGCTGCCTAAATAACAAGCGAGTGCGCCCTGCTGTGGCAGCCTCAAGTTACTGGGTGGACTGATGAAAGCAAGTCATGTTGGGAGAAGAAGGTACAGCAGCAATTGGAGATGAGGAGCATCATGGTGAGGAGCTAGTGCCTCGAAAGGGATCCACATCCATTGTCTGGACTTGTTTCAGATTCAGGGCAACATTCAGAGTGACATTAAACAAGAAGACGTTACATGTAAAGAGTGTAGCAGAGTTGTGTTTGCCCCGCAGGGTAACACAACTAATCTGTTCAACCACCTGAAAAAACATCACAAACACAAGTACGAGGAGTGCATGAAGGCCAAAGCTAACGTTGCTTCACAAAATCCCCGTTCATGTCCAGCGGCAACCCAGGCAACCATAACAGCGACCCTGCACCAGGCAACATCATATCCATCTACCTCCCAAAGACACGCCTAAGCCTAACGTCAGTGCCTTTTCTGTATAAGCTGTAATTGTTTCCATTGAGTTGCGCTTTGTGTTTGCACTCTGTAATAGCATATTTATTCAGTTAGCCCTTGGTAAATTTTAAATTCTTGGGTAATTTTTTTTTATTATTATTAGCATTTATTCTTATTTAAAGTTTCATTTTGCACTGAACACTGTTCTTATATTGGTTGTTTAAAAGTAGTGCAATAAAAATACAGATGCTTTCCCTAACATGATGAATAATTGTGATGAATAATCATGATTACAATATTGATCAAAATAATCGTCATTATCATTTTGGTCATAATCATTTTGGTCATAATCATGCAGCTCTAGTGTCCCACAGCTCTGCACACAGAGAGACAGATACAATGATGCTTTCCTTCATTGTTGGTGTGCCTTACTGCCAAAATCCGCCTATGTGTTTTCCTGATTCCAATATTCTCTCCTATGAATGAATGAATGAATGAATGAATGAATTAATTAATTTTTAATGATTTTTTTTTTTTTTTTTTGTTATTTAGGTGTCATGCTAATATACATAGCCCAGCCCGCACGGGCTTACAAGACACCATAACTGGTCTTATTCAAATTTCACAGTCAGGTAATGCCACGGTTCTCAAAGTGGGGTCCGCGACGCATAGCCAGGGGGTCCGCGAAAAAATTCACGGAAATGTAGTTTTTTATTATTAATTTTTTTAAAACTTTTTTTTTGGGGGGGGGGGGGGTTTAAGTCTCTCCCATGATTAATTAGGGGAGCTTACTCATGTGATTACACATCAGGCAATCTGGTATGACACCTCACAGGCGCTCGCACGGCTTCACAAATAACAGCAACAACAAACACTCAAAGCACCTCTGTCCGTCGGTGTCTAGTCAATTCTTCTGGTACACAAAGGGTTAACAGCCGGTCTCCGCTAGAAGTCCTGCCTCTAACCTAATATCACTCATCAATTGGTTCTGCCGTTTCTTGCTAATGTGTGATTGGCCGTCCCCGCTGTCACTCCATGTGGTTGGAAAAAAAGCGCCGGAGGACGCGCACAGCGGAGTTTGTTTGCCTGTGGGGTGTACTACGAAGCAGGTTTAGTGGGTTAGCGAGGTATGTTGACTCTAAAGCCAGGCTTTCCTGTATCACGAAGGCGGCTCTCTTTTAACCCGGCTAGATCACCATGGTAACTTATGCTTAACTTATAACCTGGTCCCGACCAGGTTATGAGCTAAGTTTAAGCCTGGCTATAAAAGCGGCGCTATCTCACCCAGGTGAAATCACAGCGTAATTTTTGTCCGGTGATTGGTGGCACATATGCGCAATGCAGGTAGTGGTGCACAGACTTCACATTTGTTAGAAATATTCCGTTGTATCACAGACTTTGTTATAGTAGCCTACTTTTTAAAGGAACCCCCTTATATTATAACCATGGCTGTCACGGCATCCGAAGGTGACGATTGGACGGGAGCAGCCCGTGGTGATTCAAACACACTCCAAACGCCACTTATTCCGATTTAGAAAAAAGGATTTAACAAAAAAGGAGCAAACAAACATCAACAGAAATGGCTCCATAATTCTAGTTAAACTTTAAATGTAACGAACAATTATCTGAAACTACTGACAAGTAGCTCTAAGCAGCGTAAATAGTGGTCAAAATTGTCATGTAACCATGGTAACCACCGCCTGCTCCATCCGACACCGCTAGACTCACCCACACACACCTTCAGTCACCTGACTTAACCTCAGGCTTTACCTCCAATTCCTAGGCAACACTCCCATAAAGCTACTGCAGTTACATATTTCTAAACTAAAATTCATAATACTGAATGAATATTGCAGCAATTATTTAAAACGGCTATAACAGTGACAGAATCCCCAACCTTTGTGCTTCCTTTGAAATAAATCGCCAGCACTCCTCTCTCGCCTTATTTGCGGCCACAGTGTTGCTCTTAGCGTTAATTTTA
Source organism: Myripristis murdjan (assembly GCF_902150065.1). NCBI lineage: Eukaryota > Metazoa > Chordata > Actinopteri > Holocentriformes > Holocentridae > Myripristis > Myripristis murdjan. Next base: position 29,145,444 of record NC_043999.1, read on the forward strand.
TTTTTTAAAATTTTCATAGCTTTCCATGATGACAAGCTGCTCCTCTTGCGTGAAATATGCAGCCGGTGAACGGTCCATTTTTCGTGGAAGTAGAATCATATGACGCAAAAACGCCCCCTTTTATGTGAACGCACACAGAGCACAAAGCTGACAGCCGGACTTAACAAACCTTGATGAGAACCACCGTTGTGATACCACTTTTCCATTTTTCTGATTATGATCGTTTGCTTGTTTATTTGATTAGCTCTACATGACATGAAATTTCAGTCATAAATGCAAAAAACATCAACTTTCAGGGGTGCCGCCTTGGAGCGCTTTTACGTTCCCACCCAACCAAACCTACACCCTTGGATGAGGCTATGTGCTAATGCTGCTAATATACTAGCTAAGAGTACAAATATGGTTATAAGTATTATGCTTATTGGTGTTGTGAGTGTCAGGGGGTCCCTGGAAAATTTTGACCCCTCCAGGGGGTCCCTGGGCCAAAAAAGTTTGAGAACCCCTGCATTAGAAGACAGGAAATTCTCTTGCGATATCCTAGGACGGCGTCAAGCCAGGGAGCACTCTATAAAATCACCTTGAGTCATAGGTTCCACATAATCAACTTTAAACTTAAGTAATAAGAGAGAGTGATCCGGTAGCCTACATCTCTCCCCGATTAGATCAGCACACGGGATTATTGTCTAACAGCTCCGATATTGTAAGCACATTGAAATCAATACAGGAAGATAAACATTTGTGTGGTGTTATGTAATCAACAACAGCTTTTCCCTTGGATGATTTTTGGTGCGCCTGCGCAGCAACAAGTGGCAGCACATCTTGTAGCTCTGTTTGGTCTGTTGTGTTTTTGATGTTTTGTTTTTGATGTTTTTGAGTGTCTTTGATCATCAATCCATTATGATCACAGCTTCAAACAAAGTTGTATACACTAGGCGAGCCCTTCTTGCACAGCGATCCTCGGCTAAACACGGAATGAAACACTCTATCCCAGCGGAGCTGCTGAAGGTTTACCGCGGGTGCAGAGCCGGAGCTAAGCTAAAGGCTAAGCTAAGGGCTAGGAGGATGAAATCCAAGCCATCTGTTCCATCGATCGTAATGGGTAATGTCAACTCCCTAACCAACAAGTGTGATGAGCTGGAGGCACTCGTGAGAAACCAATGAGCTTACCGGGAGTGCAGCTTGTGCTTCTTGGAGAGCTGGCTGACTGAGAGCATGGATGACTCCTGTGTGGTCATACCCGGCTTCACTGCAGTCTGTGCGGACAGGGATGTCAGGACGAGTGGAAAGAGCAAAGGTGGGGGTCTGATCCTGTTTGTGAATAATCGCTGGTGTAATCCAGGTCACATCACAGTGAAAGAGAAGATCTGCAGTCAGGATGTAGAACTTCTGGCAGTCGGACTCTGAGTCTACTATGTCCCGAGAGAGTACTCTCACATAGTCGCCATTGTTGTTTACATCCTACCACGCGCTGTACTGGCAGCAGCGTGTGACGTCATCCATGAGACTGTTGCTAGGATACAGACGCGGCATCCTGATGCATTCATCCTAATCTCAGGAGATTTTAACCATGTCAGCCTCTCCTCCCAGCTTACTGGCTTTGTACAGTATGTTGACTGTCCCACTAGGGAAAATAAGACACTTGATCTGCTGTATGCTAATGCCAAGGAAGCATACACTGCCTCAGCCCTTCCACCTATAGGCAGATCAGATCACAACCTGGTGTACCTCCAGCCCTGTTACAAACCCTGTGTCCTGAGGCAGCCTATAACGACCAGGACATTCAGGAAGTGGACCCCAGAGGCCAGAGAGTCCCTGAGAGCCTGCTATGAGTGCACAGACTGGGACGTACTGCAGGACACAGAGGGAAACTGGGGGGACATTGACAGGGAGGTTGACTGCATCGTCAGCTACACATCCTTCTGCAGGGACATGATCATACCAGTGAGGGTTGTGCGCTGCTTCCCTAATAATAAGCCCTGGATCACCTGTGACATCAAGGTGCTCCTGAACCAGAAAAAAGGTGGCTTCAGGAAGCAGGATAGGGAGAAGCGCAAGCAGGTGCAACGGGAGCTGAAGAGGAGACTGAAGATGGCCAAGGTGGACTATAAAAAGAAGGTGGAGAGGAAGCTGCAGCATAATGACACCAGAGAGGTATGGAGGGGAATGAAGAACATCACCGGCTACAAACTGAAAAACAGCCAGGCTACAGCAGGTGATGTGGACAAGGCCAATGAGTTCAACCTGTTTTATAATAGGTTCGACACAGCGGCCAGGGTCTGCGCTGCCTCATCATCTCCCCCCTCCACCTCTCCAGCATTAGCCCCCTCCCCTACACCACCTTCTCTTCACTTCTCCAGCTCCAACACCGCAGCTGCAACTCCCCCTCCTCCTAGCTCCCCTCCCTTCTTCTCTGTAGATGAGGTGAGGATGGAGCTGAGGAGACTGCGACCAGGAAAGGCGGCTGGCCCAGACAATGTGTGCCCAAGGCTGCTGAGGGTCTGTGCGGACCAACTGGCCGAGCCTCTCCAGCGGCTGTTTAACCTGAGCCTGCAGGTTGGGAGGGTCCCGGTCCTGTGGAAAACATCATGGCTTGTGCCGGTTCCCAAGGCTGGGCGCCCGGCCGAGCTCAACGACTACAGACCGGTGGCCCTCACATCACATATCATAAAGACCCTGGAGCAGCTGATCCTCCGTCACCTGAGACCATAGACCAAACACGCACTTGACCCCCTGCAGTTCGGGTACCGGAAGCACATTGGGGTAGACGACGCAGTCCTCTACCTGTTACACCGGGCTTGCTCCTACTTAGATGAGCCGGGGAGTCAAGTGAGGATTTTGTTCTTCGACTTCTCGAGCGCCTTCAACACCATCCAGCCTCTGCTGCTCCGAGAGAAGCTTGGAGTAATGGGAGTTGAACCCGCCCTCGTATCCTGGATCACTGACTATCTGATTGGAAGATCACAGTATGTCAGGTTGGGGAGCTGTGTTTCTGGGACGGTTGAGAGCAGCACTGGTGCTCCGCAGGGGACTGTACTGGCTCCGTACCTGTTCACCCTGTACACATCGGACTTCAGCCACAACTCACAGTCCTGTCACATTCAGAAATACTCTGATGACACGGCTATTGTGGCATGTGTGAGGAAAGGGCAAGAGCCTTCAGCAGCTGGTGTGAGAGGAACGGCCTGATCCTAAACACCAAGAAGACCAAGGAGATGGTCATGGACTTCCGCAGGTCTAAGCCACCGCTGCAGCCAGTCAACATCAGGGGGGAGGACATCGCGGTGGTGCAGTCCTACAGGTACCTGGGGGTGCACCTGGACAGCAAGCTTGACTGGTCTGTGAACATGGATGCAGTCTTCAGGAAGGGCCAGAGCAGGCTCTACTTCTTGAGGAGGCTCAGGTCCTTTGAGGTCTGTGGGCAAATGCTACACATGTTCTACCAGTCGGTGGTGGCGAGTACCAGTTTTTATGCTGCTGTCTGCTGGGGAGGCAGTGTGACAGAGAGGGACACCAGGGCTGGCCAAGCTGATCCAGAAAGCTGGATCAGTGCTGGAAAGGCGCCTGGACTCACTGGGGATCGTGGTGGAGAGGAGAATGCGGACCAAGCTGTCTGACATCATGGACAATATCAACCACCCCCTCCATCACATCCTGGTGGAGCAGAGCAGTAGTCACAGCGGGTGGCTAATTGTGCTGCGTTCCAGGACTGAGCGCCACAGGAGGTCCTTCGTCCCTACGGCCATCAGGCTGTACAATGGTTCAGTCTTGGACAGGGGCCGCTGATCCAGGCTCAGGTGACTCTTTTAGCTCCTTTATTATAACTCAGTTTGGACTCTTTTATTCTATGTATGCACTTTAATTGGACTCTTTTATTCTATTTATACACTTTAAACATTTTTAGGTTCACATTTATGTTCTTTATTGATTGATTGATTAAATGGCTCTATGTACTGTTTGTCCTCTATGGTGTATGTATTTTATGGTATATGTATTATGTGTATTATGAGCTATGGGATACAGAGAATTTCCCTGAGGGGATGAATAAAGTATCTATCTATCTATCTAGATAGATGTATAATTATCATTAGTCTGATGAGGTCTCGGGTGTTCTTCACCAAACAGCCGTTACTTGTAAAGAAGAAATCTTTTCCCGATGGAATTTCCTGCACCAAGGCCTTGAGGTTGAGATCAAGCAGGCGCTCAGTGTGTGATTTCGCTGAGTTGATGTACACACTCCTGTATGACTTGTTACTCTGTAGTTCTCTTTTACAGTGCAGGACCGCAATCTTCTCCTGAGTGGAGCCAAGCTCCACCTTGCCCTGGTTTCAGACCTCGGAGCCAACCGCTGCGCTGCTGTAATTGATGGTAGTAGGTCACACTCCAGCCCCTCCTGTAGTAATCTCTGTATCCTCTGGACCACGTTCTCCCCTTCTTCGAAAGGAAGACCAGACACTATAAGTGACATATCTGAATCGAATTCCGTCCGCTTGATCTTCTTATTTAAGTTCGTTTCAGTCAGGCTCAGGCTCGCCCTCACCTGAGCAATCTCCAGGTTAAACTCCCTCCTTAGGTCAGACACCTGTGACTCAATTTTCTCCGTCAGTCTCCTCTTGCTTTGAGCCACCAGGTCAGTCAGGATAACTTGTAGGTTGTTCAGGGAATCTTTCAGCTCACGTTTTTCATTAATCATTTTTTCGTTTAGCTTTCTGAATTCTTCCATCAACACCTCGTTTCCCACATGATAATTGGCCCTGCTCCTTGTCTTGCCAGTCTCTCCAATTTCTCCTTCTCTTTATCTCCTGGCATTGTCAATTCGGTTAGCTACTTAAACTAATTTAAACAAAGAGGTAAGTAATTTAAACAAAGAGGTAAGTAGCCTCAAAAACGAAGTTTGGGATATTTTTCCAAATTGTTTGGTCGGAGCTCACACTCCGGTCCAACCTGACCGGAAGTCTATTTCAGTCATCCTATTGGATGCGCTGAGGTGACGTCACAGGGCACTGCACCTAAGTTAAAAATTTTCAACTTGGGCGCAGCGCCCTATGCAGCGGCAGCACCCTGTGCAGCGGCAGCACCCTCTGCAGCGACCGGTGTGCCTTCGCGCCCCGCGATCACATACACAATGAATGGCTGCGGCGGCTGAGGTCTCCGCCATGCGCGCTGTGTGAAAGCCCCTTTACTGTTACCGACCTCAAGCCTAGGGGTACCTGGGCCAGTAGCAAATTCGCTACACAGTCCTGGAAGGCTGTGGAGCAGTAAGGAACAGACACTGTTTTAGTAGTGTTGTCAGCTCAAGTGCTATGTTTATTCTACTCCTTTCACAGCACAAAGCAGTTAAAAGATATTATTGAAATTCAACATCCTTCTTAACGACAAGATGTCTGTATGACAAGAACATTAATGTCTTTCAGCTTGTTATTTTCAGTTATTGTTCACAATACCAGTCAATTAACATACATACATCTTTACAGTAAACTGAACATTATTCCTAAGCAGTGTTCATGAGCGGTTCGGAGCTGGAGTGAGCGAGGAGCGGTGCGCCGTTATTTAATGCATTGCGGTGGTGCAGATTTCTTTATTGCCGTTCCATCGCTCCGGTGCAGAGCGAGTGGTGAATTACCCCCGCTCCCAGCCTATATATATATATTTTCTTGCAAGTTTTGTAAGCACTTTTTAATCATCCACTTCAAACTGCCAAGTTGCTAGAAATCTATAAACTTAGCTGCCTAATCCTGAACGCTAGGCCTAGTGTTTCTCTGCCAGAGCTATCTGTCAAGAAGGAAGCCTACTGTAGTAGGCTACCAGCCACCACGGCATCTATAGATACTGATCCACAACAGAGCAATTCCCGGAAAACAGACTCGGAAAATAGTTGCCGTCACTTGCTGACTTGTGATCTTAGTGGATTACTTAAGCATCTGGATGACACATCACAGATTCGCCTGCGGAACAGGTAAGTTATGTGCTGTCATGCTAACGTTATCTTATGGTCTTGTTGGAATACCGGTAACTGTTAGCCTTATTTTAACCATGGTAACGTTAGCTAACATTAACGTAGACGTCACTTGTTTTATGTTGTTGTGCAGCCTGTCTGGGCGGGTTAAGTTAGCTATGGGATAGCCTATTGTTGACTGCCTGTTCACCTATTGTACTGTAACCCCGAATCATCATTAATAGTAATATGAGCGGAACGATTGCGGAGCAGTATTTACAGGAATTGGGGTGAGCGATTTGGTGCGAGGTGTGGGCTGCAGGGATGGTTGGAGCGGGGCGGTGCAAGCAAATTGCCGTTACTGCGTGAGTTTGGTGCGACTATTTCTTCCGTTCCGAGCCGCTCATGTACTCTGTTCCTAAGCAGTGTGTTTTACTGTTTTTCTTAGTGAAAACAGGTTGTTTCAACAACAGCATCTTAGCATTAACACTACTTTTCTCGCAGAAGAATATTACTGTATAACTAAAATGTATACTGCATGAAAATAATTAAGTGAAACAATAAAATAACAAAAAAACATATTTTTTTTTACATGTATTTCCCTTCTACATTAGAACCAGTAAGCCTAAGTATGTTTACATGAACCAGCTTGGTAGCAATTTACACAATTTACAGCACTACAAACTATCACAAGTTCACTGTTATTTCATATATAACTCATGAACCCAACACTAATACTTTTCCCTCACAGAAGGAACTTTTAATCTCCTGTACCTTGTTATACTCAGACTAATTAACGAAAGCTAAGTATTGTTTACACAGTGTTGTTCTTGCTGGTTTGGCCGTGATAAAACAAAGTGCTAGCTTAGAAAATACACTTGACACAAGATTACATTCGAAACCCACCTTTTTAAAATGCTTAGATGGCACATACATATCAGGAAATGCTAAGTTAACATTTATGTAACATGTCAACCCAATCTGAGTTGTTTAATACCATATTTTACATACCTGTGGAGCAGTAAGGAACAGACACTTTTAGTAGTGTTGTCAGCTAAAGCGCCATGTTTATTCTTCTTCTTCGTGAATGACACAGGCTTGACTTGGGTGTCTTCTTCTTTTTTTCTTCTTCTTCTTCTTCTTTGGGTTTTTATTGGCGGATTGCAATCTTAACTTGAAGGTGCATGCCGCCACCTACTGAACCGGAGTATGTAGAATGTATGCTGGTTTATATACATGTCTATTAATTATAATTATAATTAAAAAAAAAAAAAAAAAAACTATATTCTATAAAATAAACCTGTGTTATGTAAATAAACTATTACCCCTCTTTGTACCTCCCGCACCTTATCTCCCTGTGTTCCCAATATCCCTAACATAGTCCATTCCCTTCCTGCCCATCTAACCCTTTTTTTAACCTAACCCTTTCTTCATAATATCTATTACAGTGCATTAAAATATGTTCTACATTTTCAGTTGTATTACAAACTGAGCAATTTTGTGATTCCACCTTTCCCAATAAAAATAGTGTCTTATTTAAACCCGTGTGATCAAACCTCAATCTCGATAAAACTACCTCCTCTCTTCTATTTCTTCCCTTAATATTCTGTACTCTGATTATGTTTTGTATGCTGTCATATATTCTGCCCTTACTGTCCTCATTCCACTTCTTCTGCCAAAATTCTGTTATTTTTGAGTTGATTAGTGTATTCCCCTCACCTTTCCCAAATGGTATATTAATTATATGTGCCTTATTAAGTGCTCTTTTTGCCACCCTATCTGCACATTTGTTTCCTTTTAATCCTACATGAGCAGGTACCCAGCAAAATTCAGTCTCAATCCCCATTTTCTGAAGTCTATACAGGCATTGAAGAATTTCGAACATTAAATCCTCCCTAATTGACTTCATGTAATGTAAGCTCAGTAATACTGCTGCAGAGTCAACACACATCACCACCGTATCAGGTCTCACCTCCTCCACCAACTGAAGCCCAAAGATGACTGCCATCATCTCCGCTGAATAAACTGACAATTTATCTGTTATCCTATTGCTTAAATGAATTTGAAAAAGTGGGATGTAAACTCCTGTACCAACATGATCATTTTGATCTTTTGAACCATCAGTAAATATTTGTAAATAGCTATAAAGAATTATTCGTTTTATATTGATTTGCACAATTTCCTATTTCCCTTTCCATCCAGTCCTTTTTAAGGTTCATAATACTAAAATCAACTTTAACTTTAGGAAAAAGCCATGGAGGAACATTGCTTAATGGTAAAGAGGAATTAAAACAAATTTCTCTAATACCATATTTTTCAACTTTATCTTTTATCTTCCATTCAAAACTATTTCACTTAAACCTGTTATATTCCCAGCATTCATTTATGACACTTTTGGCGTTTTCATCCCCACATCCTCTTAATCTTATCCAATATACTAATGATAGTTTGTCTCTTCTGAAATTAAATGGACTTTCACCTGATTCCACCAGCACTGCATTAATTGGAGTTGTTCTCATTGCACCAATACAGAGGCTTTATTTTGCATTCTTTCAATTTTGTTTAAGTGTGATTTAGCTGCTACTCCATAAATAAAACATCCATAATCTATTGCTGATTTCATCAATGCCTTATATAGATCTATAAGTGGCTGCTTATCTGCTCCCCAGTCATATCCTGATATAACTCTCATTAAATTAATCACTTTTTTGCATTTTGTTTCTGGTTTTTCAACATGCAGCTTCCATGTACACCTTTCATCAAGCCACATCCCCAAGTACTTGAATTCCTTTACTTTTTCTATTGGTTGTGTATAAAGTAAGATTCTGTTCCTCTATTTTTCTCTTCCTGGTGAAATATATGTAAGACTTACTGGGTGAAAGTTTGAATCCCCAGTTGTTTGACCAGTATTCTATTTTTTGAATAGCTTCCTTTATCTTTTCAAAAACACTTTTATCATCTCTCACTCTGATCCATATGGCTTCGTCATCTGCATATAAGGATGAACAAATCCTTCTATCTAGGTTCATAAAAATATCATTGATCATAATATGAAATAATATCGGACTGATAGCACTTCCCTGGGGAATGCTGTTAACTATATCAAATTCATCTGACATCTCCGTTCCTACTTAAACTCTATCGTTAAGAAACTCTTAACTCTTTCGTTCAGAAAGAAAATCTAGCACCCAGTTAAACAACCTTCCACTAATACCCATTTTATGCATTTGGACTAACAGCCCTTCTCTCCACATGGAATCATAGGCTTTTTCAATGTCAAAGAAAAGAATTATCATCAGTTGTTTCATTTTAAATGTTTTCTCTATTTCATTACTAACTTTTACAACAGCATCCATAGTTGACCTTGCTTTCCTGAAGCCATTCTGATATGATGCCATAAGTCCTCTCTGCTCTAATATATAATTAAGTCTCTGAACCAAAATCTTTTCCATCCATTTACACAAATGAGAAGTTAAGGCAATGGGTCTGTAGTTTCCAGGGTTATTTGGATCTTTACCTGGTTTATTAAAAGCAAAATAAGTGCAGTCTTCCAATTTTTAGGTATGATCCCTTCTCTCCATATCTTATTAAATGAGTCCAATACAAGTTTCAATACTTGATCAGGTAAATTACAGAAGATTACATAGCTTAACTGGTCCTGGCCGGTTGTTGTATTCCTAGTGCCATGCAACGCTATTTCTAACTCATTCATGGTCAGGTCAGCATCAAGATTTGAATTCACATTACTTTTCTTTCTAATTATATTCTGATTTTCTCTTAATATTTCCTCTTTCCTCTTTTTATGTCGATCATCCAAATGATTTCCACTATGTACATTTGCAAAAACCTTACCCAGTAAATGAGCTTTTTTTTTTTTTTAAATCAGTTATAGTTATTGTTTCTCCATCCTCTAATACTGGTATTTTTGTGTACTTCCTTTTACCACTAATTTTCTTTAACATATTCCATACATCCCCTAGTTTCACTTCTTTACCAATTGTACCACAGTATGTTCTCCATGTATTCTTTTTACTAGCTTTGATAATCTTACAAGTCAAAGCTTTTTTCTTTTGATAATCTATTAAGTTTTCCTGGCTCAAGTTACTCCTCAGTACTTGTAGAGCTCTATTTCGTTCTTTAACAGCTTTGGTACAATCTTCATTCCACCATGGTACATTTTTTTCTTTTCCAGTTATACTACTCATGGGTATGCTCTTCGATGCAACATTCAGAATTAAATTACTCACTACTGTAGTGCAGTCTTCTATATTTCCATCCATTGAAATTGCACTAGCTTTCTCTATACATTCTTCTTGGAATTTTCCCCAATCATTCCCCAACCATTTCTTTATCTTGTATCTTTCTTGTGAGAAATTATTAAGGTTTATAGAAAAATTAATTGGGAAATGATCACTCCCTATGCTAGAGTTCTCATCAATATTCCATTCAGATCAACATAAAGTTCTTGATACAAGTGTTAAATCGATGCAAGCTATTCCTATAAACATCTATTCTCGTTCCTTTGCCATTATTGATACAAACTAGTTATCTTTCTTCCAATAATTCCTCCACCACATTTCCATTGCTATCTGTGTGTTGGCTTCTCCATAGATTGTTGCGTGCGTTAAAATCCCCACACCATATTTTCTTTTCATTATCATGCTTGATTTTATTAAACATTTCCACACATAACTTCTTTCATGCGTTATAAAAATTGAGGTTTTAATTCATATATATATATTTTTTAAACTCTTGTCCATTAGCAATAAGGCTTCTTGCGTTCCATTGTAGTAAATGGATCACCATAAGAAGGATTTTAATCATTACCCTGGGACCCTCTATCTATATTTGTTCTCAACATTTCATGAATATCCTCTGCTCTCAAATCATGAATATCTAGGAACTCTTCTGCTGCATTCACCACTGTCTTAATTCTATCACTTTTTTCTCTTGCTTAGTAGCCACATTATTTTACAGATAAAGGCAACAAAACTTTTCTGATCCACCATCAGTGAATCCTCTTTAACCTTGCATATATGTGAACATTGCATCAATGGTGTCACTGGAGCCTTAGCTGCTACATCTTCATGTCTTCTAGACCTGCTTGTTCTCTGTGGTAGAGACCTCAGGTTGTCACTTATTCCTTGGCTGCTTACCACTTCTACAGATTTAACAACATTGACTCTCTTTAAAGCTTCTGCATATGATATGTTGTTGGTTACCTTGCATTTTTGCACCTCTTTTGCTTTAACCTCCATATGTTGCACTTTGTTCTCCTCCACAGTTACAACATTTCAACTTAGCATCTTTCGCACATTTACCATATTCATGTTCCCCTCCACATTTTGCACATCGTTGTTTACCGCGGCACTGTTAAGCTAATGTATATATATATATATATATATATATATATGTGTGTGTGTGTGTGTGTGTGTATATATATATATATATATATATATATGTGTGTGTGTGTGTATATATATATATATGTATATACACTACTCACAAAAAGTTAGGGATATTTGGCTTTCGGGTGAAATTTATGGAAAATGTAAAAAGTTCACGCTACAGTGATATTATATCATGAAAGTAGGGCATTTAAGTAGAAGCATACACTGGTGATTTCCTCATCTCAAACAATTTCTTGAAACAAAAGCCAACAACAGTGGTGGATATACCACAACAAAAAATGTCAATGTCTCAATAACTTGTCATGTGCCCTTGAGCATCAATTACAGCTTGACAACGACGTCTCATGCTGTTCACAAGTCGACTTATTGTCTGCTGAGGCATGGCATCCCACTCTTGTTGAAGGGCGGCCCTCAGGACATTGAGGTTCTGGGGTACAGAGCTCCAGCCTCTACACAGCGACTCAGCTGATCCCATAGGTTTTCTATGGGATTCAGGTCTGGAGAAAGTGCAGGCCACTCCATTTGAGGTACCCCAGTCTCCAGCAGCTGTTCCCTAATCATGCGACTTCGATGCGCTGGAGCATTGTCGTCCATGAAGATGAAATTAGGCCTGCGTTGTTCATGCAGGGGCACAATGACTGGATTAATGATGTTATTCAGGTAGTATGGGCTTGTCACTGTACCATTCACAAAGTGTAGGGCAGTTCTGTACTGACCAGAAACACCTGCCCTCACAGTAACACCACCACCACCAAAGGCTCGTTTGGTGACAACAGTGGCTGATGCATAGTGCTCTCCTTGATGTCTCCAACATCGTTGGCGGCCATCATTTCTGCTCAACATGAATCGGCTTTCATCAGAGAACAGAGGCCCACTGCTCCCTCGTCCAGCGTACATGCTCCCTGGCCCATGCAAGACGATGACACCTGTGCCTGGTGGTGTGGTCAGGTACCCTTGCAGGTCGTCTAGCACGCAGACCATGCTGATGTAAACGGTTTCGAATGGTCTGACATGACACTTGGGTGCCTCTCACCTCCCTTAAACGTGCCTGGAGTTGAGTGGCATTCATCATCCGGTTCCGCAGGGCACTGTTCACAATGAAGCAGTCATCAGTGTGGGATGTGGCCAAAGGACGTCCACTTCTCTGCCTTTCTGTGACTCTTCCAGTCTCTCTGTATCTCTGTTGCAATCTGCTGATGACACTCTGTGACACTCTAAGCTCAGTGGCCACTTCCATCTGAGAACATCCTGTTTGAAGCCTCGCAATGGCGAGGTGCTGCTGATCAGTTGTTAGGTGTCGTCTTGGTCTCATGATGTCAAAATGTGAACAGCATGATGAGGAGGACTGTTTAAATACCAATTCTAATTGAACCAGGAAATTTATTGGTCGATTCATGGATCAAACACCTGATGTGAATTTTGCCGTTAAGCTCCTTGTGCAAAAAACAGCAACTTGTGCAAAAAGTACTGAAACATTGAACAGTTGGACATGTGAAGTCAAAAGTTTACAGAAGGTCACATTAAGTTCACTTGTAAAGGTTATAATGCATTTTCGGTTCATACTGAAATTTCACCCGAAAGCCGAATATCTATAACTTTTTGTGAGTAGTGTGTGTATACATATATGTATATTTATATATATATGTGAGTGTGTATATATATATATATATATATATATATATATATATATATATATATATATATATATATATATATATATGTATATATATATATGTGTGTGTGTGTGTGTGTGTGTGTGTGTGTGTATGTATATATGTGTGTGTGTGTGTGTGTGTGTGTGTGTGTGTGTGTATATATATACACACACACACACACATATATATATATACACACACACACACACACACACACACACACACACACACACATATATATATATATATATATATATATATATATACACAGTACAGGCCAAAAGTTTGGACATACCTTCTCATTCAATGCACTTTCTTTATTTTCATGACTATTTACATTGTAGATTCTCACTGAAGGCATCAAAACTATGAATGAACACATGTGGAGTTATGTACTTAACAAAAAAAGGTGAAATAACTGAAAACATGTTTTATATTCTAGTTTCTTCAAAATAGCCACCCTTTGCTCTGATTACTGCTTTGCACACTCTTGGCATTCTCTCGATGAGCTTCAAGAGGTAGTCACCTGAAATGGTTTTCACTTCACAGGTGTGCCTTATCAGGGTTAATTAGTGGAATTTCTTGCTTTATCAATGGGGTTGGGACCATCAGTTGTGTTGTGCAGAAGTCAGGTTACTACACAGCCGACAGCCCTATTGGACAACTGTTAAAATTCATATTATGGCAAGAACCAATCAGCTAACTAAAGAAAAACGAGTCGCCATCGAGTCGCCATCATTACTTTAAGAAATGAAGGTCAGTCAGTCCGGAAAACTGCAAAAACTTTAAATGTGTCCCCAAGTGGAGTCGCAAAAACCATCAAGCGCTACAACGAAACTGGCACACATGAGGACCGACCCAGGAAAGGAAGACCAAGAGTCACCTCTGCTTTTGAGGACGAGTTCATCCGAGTCACCAGCCTCAGAAATCTCAAGTTAACAGCAGCTCAGATCAGAGACCAGATAAATGCCACACACAGTTCTAGCAGCAGACCCATCTCTAGAACAACTGTTAAGAGGAGACTGAGCGAATCAGGCCTTCATGGTCAAATAGTTGCTAGGAAACCACTGCTAAGGAGAGGCAACAAGCAGAAGAGATTTGTTTGGGCCAAGAAACACAAGGAATGGACATTAGACCAGTGGAAATCTGTGCTTTGGTCTGATGAGTCCAAATTTGAGATCTTTGGTTCCAACTGCTGTGTCTTTGTGAGACGCAGAAAAGGTGAACGGATGGATTCCACATGCCTGGTTCCCACTGTGAAGCATGGAGGAGGAGGTGTGATGGTGTGGGGGTGTTTTGCTGGTGACACTGTTGGGGATTTATTTAAAACTGAAGGCACACTGAACCAGCATGGCTACCACAGCATCCTGCAGCGACATGCCATCCCATCCGGTTTGTGTTTAGTTGGACCATCATTTATTTTTCAACAGGACAATGACCCCAAACACACCTCCAGGCTGTGTAAGGGCTATTTGACCAAGAAGGAGAGTGATGGAGAGCTGCGGCAGATGACCTGGCCTCCACAGTCACCGGACCTGAACCCAATCCAGATGGTTTGGGGTGAGCTGGACCGCAGAGTGAAGACAAAGGGGCCAACAAGTGCTAAACACCTCTGGGAACTCCTTCAAGACTGTTGGAAAACCATTTCAGGTGATTACCTCTTGAAGCTCATCGAGAGAATGCCAAGAGTGTGCAAAGCAGTAATCAGAGCAAAGGGTGGCTATTTTGAAGAAACTAGAATATAAAACATGTTTTCAGTTATTTCACCTTTTTTTGTTAAGTACACAACTCCACATGTGTTCATTCATAGTTTTGATGCCTTCGGTTAGAATCTACAATGTAAATAGTCATGAAAATAAAGAAAATGCATTGAATGAGAAGGTGTGTCCAAACTTTTGGCCTGTACTGTATATATATATATATATATATATATATATATATATACGCATAAATGGGCGAGGCCTGTATCAGGAGATTTGTCTCAAGCAACAGAATGTGTGCATATAAGGTTTTTGAATGTGCAAGTTAGAGTTTTGGATTTATAGGCCAAAACCTTGATTACAGCGCCACATGTTGGTTCATATGTGTAATTTTTGGTGTCTGAAGTACGTGTGATGGTCTTTTTCAACTCTTCAAACTTTCCTTGCATAACTCTTACCGTTAAGGTTGCTCACTACAAAATCATGTCAGCTGGGGTCGCCGGCAAGACCACAAGTATCAGGAGATTCATCTCCACCCACAGAATGCGTGGATAGAAAAGCATTTGAATATGTTTACAATTTTGACACAATGATTTAGTAGCAGTTTTACCGATGGAAGACTAATAAATAAATAAATAAATAATAAAAATGGGAGCGATTCCAACACAGTTTCCAGCAGCACTGCAGGTGCCGTCAGTGACGCTGAGTTGCAAGAATATTAACCCCCTTCCCCAGCTGTGTATTTTTTTTCTCCCTGCAGCTGTGATTGTGATTGACATACACATGCAAAATGTATTGTTTAAATAATTATTACAATGAAACTTTTTGGTGACGATAGTGTTTTTTGCAGATATCACAGGATCTAGCAGCCATTCACTGTTTTGGCAAGATTATCATGCAGTCTGTATCTCACTATTCTGCATACTTATTATTATGCGCCTGCTGCAAAGCAGACACATACTACTATTCTACATAATTTTTATTATTTACTTTATTCTTCCGTACAAATTTTAGTTTGCTACTCCTCACACAGTTTTTGCATTTTATCCGTACACTAAATACGAAAAACGTGTGGCCCAATGGGGAGAAGTGTGCTATGATTTTTCTAACCACTCTGACTTTGCGATTTCTTGGAAATCCACTTCAAGGGAATTTTTTTTCCATCTGCATAACACGGGCAAATTCCGTCACACTGGCTTTGTTCTACGTCCACTCACCAAATATGTAAAATGTGCATCTTGGTGAGGACAAGAGGTGGAGAAGTATGTCAATTTTCAAATTGAGTCGACTTTCCAGTTTTTCGCATATTAAAATCGCAGAAATCGCAACCTCGCCATTCCCTCATAATTTGCCTGAAAAACTCAATTTCAAGTTTAAACAGGTCAGTAGAAGAGGAACTTAATGTGTGAAAAATATCATCTTGATATCTGCTGTACTTTGGGAGAAACAGCAGTTTAAGTTTGAAAATTGCTATACCACACACTCAGTGTGACAGACTTTGAAGACCATTTCAGCCAATGAAATGAATGTCTGTGACATCAGAAGGAACAACAATGCTTTCACACAAAATATAACAAGATCAATAAAAAAATTTTTATGCAATAAAAAACTAAATCACAAAATAAATCACTCATAAATCTAAAGCACTAATTTACTGTGTTGACTGGCTTTTTGTTTTGCGATAAAGAAATAGTCAAAAAATAATGCTCCATTGCCTTTATTAATACAAGGAATTGTGGCTTTTTGCCAGCAAATTTACATTCATGGATATGAAACTTCATAAACAGTAAAATAAAAATTACACAACTACACAGCTACACAAACCACTGTACACGTAGAGCAGCAGGCACATTCAAAATTTCTTCTGAAATTTTATCTCGTTATTTTTATTTTTACTTCACTTACTTCCAATTTCTCAGAAATCTGCTTGAAGTGATTTTTTTTTTCCATCCGCATAATGTGGTTGAATTTTTACTAGTCTCTCCATTGCACAGCTTTTATGTTACATCCACGCACAAAATATGAAAAGTGTGCGTCTTGTTGAGGAGAAGCGGTCAATTTTCAAATCAATCTGACTTACATTGTAGATTCTCACTGAAGGCATCCAAACTATGAATGAACATGTGGAGTTATACAGTAAACAAAAAAGTGTGAAATAACTCAAAACATGTTTTATATTTTAGATTCTTCAAAATAGCCAGCCTTTGCTTTGATTACTGCTTTGCACACTCTTGGCATTCTCTCGATGAGCTTCAAGTCGGCTGAAACGGTTTTCCAACAGTCTTGAAGGAGTTCCCAGAGATGCTGAGCACTTGTTGGCCCTTTTGCCTTCACTCTGCGGTCCATCTCATCCCAAACCATCTCGACTGGGTTTAGGTCAGGTCAGTACATCAGCACTCCATCACTCTTTTTCTTGGTCAAATAGCCCTTACACAGCCTGGAGGTGTGTTTGGGGACATTGTCCTGTTGAAAAATAAATGATGGTCCAACTAAACGCAAACCGGATGGGATGGCATGTCGCTGCAGGATGCTGTGGTAGCCATGCTGGTTCAGTGTGCCTTCAATTTTGAATAAATCCCCAACAGTGTCACCAGCTAAACACCCCCACACCATCACACCTCCTCCTCCATGCTTCACAGTGGGAACCAGGCATGTGGAATCCATCCGTTCACCTTTTCTGCGTCTCACAAAGACACAACGGGTGGAACCAAAGATCTCAAATTTGGACTCATCAGACCAAAGCACAGATTTCCACTGGTCTAATGTCCATTCCTTGTGTTTCTTGGCCCAAACAAATGCTTGTTGCCTCTCCTTAACAGTGGTTTCCTAGCAGCTATTTGACCATGAAGGCCTGATTCACAGTCTCCTCTGCACAGTTGATGTAGAGATGTGTCTGCCACTAGAACTCTGTGTGGCATTTATCTGGTCTCTGACCTGAGCTGCTGTTAACTTGCGATTTCTGAGGCTGGTGACTCGGATGAACTTGTCCTCAGCAGCAGAGGTGACTCTTGGTCTTTCTTTCCTGGGTCGGTCCTCATGTGAGCCAGTTTTGTCGTAGCGCTTGATGGTTTTTGCAACTCCACTTGGGGACACATTCAAAGTTTTTGCAATTTTCCCGACTGACTGACCTTCAGTTCTTAAAGTAATGATGGACTGTCGTTTCTCTTTACTTAGCTGATTGGTTCTTGCCATAATATGAATTCTAACAGTTGTCAAATAGGGCTGTCAGCTGTGTACCATCCTGACTTCTGCACAACACAACTGATGGTCCCAGCCCCATTAAGAAGGCAAGAAATTCCACAAATGAACCCTGACAAGGCACACCTGTGAAGTGGAAATCATTCCAGGTGACTACATCATGAAGCTGATTGAGAGAAGGCCAAGGGTTTGCAGCGCTGTCAACAAAGCAAAGGGTGGCTACTTTGAGGAATCTAAAATATAAAACATATTTAGAGTTATTTAACAATTTTTTCTTTGCTACATAATTCCATATATCTTGCTTCATATATCTGATGTCTTCAGTATGTATCTACAATGTAGAAAGTAGTAAAAATAAAGAAAAAACAATGAATGAGAGGGTGTGTACAAACTTTTGACTGGTAGTGTATATTTCACAATAACACATTAAAATCACAAAAATTGTGACTTCACAACTCCCAGCAAAAGTGGAAGTTTGTGTTTGTAAAATCTCATCTTGATATCTGTTGTACTTCTGCAGAAAACACAGTTAAATTTTGAAGAACTTTTCAGTGAATATAATGGGTGTCAGCTTGAGTGGTTGATGTCATCCCCTGATCTTGCTGTGCAATACACACCCATGAGACAGATTTTTTTTCAAATATAAGCTTAGGTAGTGTAAGTTCATTATGTCCTGAGTAAATTCCCATAGAGTTTTCTTTTTAAGAACAAAATTATAAGCTTGTCTTCATTAAAAGCGGTCATAATTCTGACCAAATATACACATATTACATATCAAAAAGTTCAGTGTCTTCTCATCAATCCAGCCATATAAAGTGTGAAGGAAACTAACACCTTTGGACATTATGGCTGTCAGAATCTTCTGCATAATTTACTGACAGCAGACTCAAATCAATCAAACCTCTACTTTCCCCGTCACCAGCTTCATTACTGTGGCTTTGCCATTTCCACATCAGTTTTTTTTCCAACAGTTGCTTTGAAATGCTCTGTATTCTGTGTTCTATCACTTTATTTGAACCAAACATACACATATAATACATCAGACTGTTTAGCATCTTATCCTGTATCTACTTGTGATGTTTGAAGCACACTCCTACCTACTTTTGAAGCTTTGCACGGGTCACTCTGCCATGTCAGTCTTTTTTCCCACAGTAAGTTGCTTTGAAATGCTCTTTTTCTCTGATTCATCCATTAATTTTAACCACACATACACATACTACATATTAAACTGTTCAGCATCTTCTCTCTTATGTTGAACATAGCAATCATCAGGATAAAAACAGCTTTTGCTACCACCTACCAACAGAACCCATTTTTTTGGCTTTGAAAATTGTTAAATTGCAGATTCAGCTGTAGATTCCTGAAGATGTTTCAGTTCTCATCCAGGAAGATTCTTGAGTTCTGACAGACTGGTGGGGAGTCCTTGCGATGCAACCTGTGTGGTAATTTTCTCCAGGTTGCTGGATCTGTATTATCGGTGCTTCTCCTTGTTGTGACGACCATCATTAGTGTTGCTGGAGTCACCTGATTCCAGGAGGGAATGATGATCATTAAAGTTGTTAGGAATAGCATGTCATGTTTTGCTAGCAGCAGCCACCCATACCACTGCCTACTACTGACATAGTAAAGTGAATTAGACCAGAATTGAGTGTATGGCCACACGTTCGGCAATGACAAGGACATTTAAAGTGTCTCTAGAATCTTTCACCACTTCAAGTTTTATATTTATAATTCTTCCAGTGACTTTGCCATGCCTTTCTGCTTCCTGATGCAGTTAAATAGCAATGTAGCCCTTTTTTCTAAATGTTGGGTATCATTTTTACTGTGCATCCTCTAGAGTTCTCCACCTCATTTCAGCACTGTGATTTTGCAGGAGATTGTGTTGCAGCGGGTGATGTCTCACATAGCAGCAGTGAAGAAGGACATGATCATCCTCGAGAAGAGCGAGTTTTCTACTTTACTGGCAGAGAATGAGGTGAAGTGTTCACATTAGCACGTTCAGGTTTCTCTCCCAACAAGAGCTGTTTTGCAGCCTGGCTTTGTTTGCATTGTGTGTGTATCAAGTCAGCTGTCACTGTTTGCTTCACTGGATAAAAAAAGGAAACTCTATTCAGCAACTTAATGTACTTAACATAATGTATTTAAAGACAAATTGCACACAAGAGTCACAGTGACATTAAAGGGATACTTAACCCATTTAGAAAAATCTGATAGTATTTCACTTCTGAGATGGTGACAGACAAACAGATGGAGTCCAAACTACAGTCAAGTAAAATAAATAAATAAATAAACAAACAAACAAACAAACAAACAAGTGAAGAAATATATACAGTTAGGTCCATATGTATTTGGACAGTGACACTATATTCTTGATTTTGCCCTTGTACACCACCACAGTGGATTTGAAATGGCGTAATCAAGACATGATTGAAGCGCAGACTTTCTGCTTTAATTTAACGGGCCGCACAAAAATATTCCCTCAGCAGTTTAGGGATTACAGCCAGTTTTATACATTGTCACCCCATTTTCAGAGGCTCAAAAGTAATTGGACACTTAACTAAAAATCAGTTTCATGGCCAGGTGTGGCCTTTTCACTAGTTGTTCTGTAACAAATTAAGAAAATAAAAGGTCTGGAGTTCATTCGAAGTGTTTGCATTTGCATTTAGTAGCTGTTTATCAGAACACTCAACAAAGAGGTGTCTATGCAGGTGAAGGAAACCATCATTAGGCTCAAAAAGCCAAAAAAAATAAGAAAAAAAAAATGCTATAGTTTTCTATAGCTTTGGAACCCAAAACACACACATACTCACACATTTACACATTTTAACGGGCACTGCACTACTTATTAAAAATAATCATGTTAATCTACTCATATTGTTAAAGTGTAAATTTGATGATGTGCTCAAAATGGTGCAGCCAGTAATATAATAACTACCTTTAAAGTAATAACTGCTAATAAAGATAACAGAGCATCTTCATATTATTCAACGTAAGAGTAATTGTCTGTGTTTGCAAATGTGTGCTCCCACTTCCTCTGGTACTCAAATGGTTCAGGAGTAGAAGGCAGGGCTGGAGATAAGTCTAACCAGGTAGCACAAACAAATAAATTGTAAGCAGAAAGAGAGTTTGTTTGTGTGTGTGTGTGTGTGTGTGTGTGTGTGTGTGTGTGTGTGTGTGTGTGCAAAAGCGGCAACAGTGAGAGTAAGTATCATAGAAATGTGCTTATAGCCAATAAATAAAACTTAAATAAACTGATACAAGTATACTATTACATTATTGGCTCAAGTTATTAATTTTTTTTTTTTAGATGTTTTTAAAAAACTAAGCTAATAATATAGTAACCAGCCAATATTGTTAAATATATTGTTAACATATTTAATTACTTTATGCGCAAAAGTTATTCCGTTATTGGTTAAGAAAATGTATTACCTTTTTTGCCAGATATAACAGTAGTAACTACATTATTGATAGTCACTACATTAACAATAGTTATTACATTATTGGCTGCTACATGCAGTCTAAGATCTGTGCTGGTCTTCAGTTACAATGCTTGCTGGCAGGTGGGTGAAAGGTACGCAAAATGTGTGTGATAAAAGTGAGCAGAAGAAAAGAAGACCTTAAAACATTACTTTCCAGCTACCTTTTAGTACTCTGGAGAAAGTTTGTTTTTTTTCCTCCAGTATGTGTCTGTGTTCAATAAAGAAAACAGATGATGGAAAACTAAAGCAATCTGCTTGCATCTGTGGTGGTTACAGCCAGGGGCGCCGTATATGGGGGAAAAGTTAGGACAATTCCAAGGGCCCTTGCCTGACA
Organism: Myripristis murdjan; assembly: GCF_902150065.1. Lineage (NCBI taxonomy): Eukaryota > Metazoa > Chordata > Actinopteri > Holocentriformes > Holocentridae > Myripristis > Myripristis murdjan. Next base: position 29,167,153 of record NC_043999.1, read on the forward strand.
GGGGTCCCAAAAAATAGGTAAAAACTAATATAAAATTATTAAACTATCATCGAGTAAATATATATATATATAAATATATATATATATATATATCTTTTTATGGATTGCAGGAGGGTGAACATGCCATTAGAGGGATGAATGGAGTCCTTTATGATGCCATTTGCTCTGTGCACACAGCGCTTGGTGGAGATGTCCAAAAATGGCAGCGAGGCACCAAAAATTTTTTCAGCAGTTCTCACCATCCTTTTCAGTTTTTGTCTCTCCTCTGCTGTGCTGTTACCAAACCAGGAAGAGATGTAGGAAGTGAGAACGCTCTCAATAGTGCCTCTTGTCACAGCCTGGCTCTTAAGCTTACTGCGCTACAGCTCATCAATGACGTCACGCCGACACTGAGTTAACAAGAATCGGACGAGCCCCCATTTGTCACAGCCCGGCTCTTAGGCTGTAACAAAAATGGGAGACAAGATGAGTTTTGCAAAAGTAAAAGAATATTTATTAACCAAAAAATAACCCATAGAGAACTGAGAAAAAATGTGGAAGTGTGGAAGGCATGTGTGGATGTGTAGAAGTGTCGGAAAACAACAAACAAACAGCAGCCGCATCCGCGCTGGAAGGCAAGAGCAGGAGAGCAGAGAACTCCATGGGGGAGGAGGGGTGAGCTTTATATGGGAGACCACACCGGGCCCAGGTGTGGCTCATCAGCAGCTCAAATCAAGCTGGCGACGCCCTCCGCCCTGCCCTACAAGGACAAAAGGAAAATCCAACAGCAACCAGCAACAGGTACAACTAGTGGAGCGAAGAGGTCGTCACACTCTGTAGAACATTGTCATGGCTGGGATGGGAAGGTCCACTTTCTTCAGTCTGCGGAGGTATTGAAGGCACTGTAGGGCTCTCTTAATGACAGCTGTGGTGTTGTCACTGGACATCAGCCCATCTGTCAGATGGACCCCCAGGAACTTGGGGCTATGTACCTTCTCCACCTCAGAGCCGCTGATGGTCAGTGGGAGATGGTGCCAGTGACCAGTCCTCCTGAAGTCATCTACCATCTCCTTAATCTTATTGGTGCTGAGGGCCATGTTGTGTGTTGCACATCAGGCTGTCAACTGCTCCACCTCTTCTCTGTAAGCTAACTTGTCCCTGTTGATGATACAGCCGACAACGGTGGTGTCATCAGAGAACTTTATCATGTGTTGAAGCTAGTAGAATAGTCATGCGTCAGCAGTGTAAACAGTGAAGGGCTCAGCACACACCCTTGTGGTGATCCTGTGCTCACTGTGGTTGTCTCAGATGTTACGCTACCTACATTAACTGTCTGCTGTCTCTCCATCAAAAAAGTCCAAGATCCATCTGCACGTCTTGCACAACTTTTCAATGAGCTTTTGTGACAAGATTCTGTTAATTGCCAAGCTGAAATCAATTAACAGGATCCTGGCATAAGTGTTCTTGTTTTCCAGATGCATCACAGTAAAGATGACATCCTCCATAGACTGGTCCAATCTGTATGCATACTGCAACGGGTCCAAATTAGTTGGAAGGCATGACTTGATGTGATTCATGACAAGCTGCTCCAAGCATTTCATGGCTATAGGGGTCAAGGCTACAGGGCAGTAGTCATTCATGGAGGCTGGAGGCTGGATTTTGCAACTTGGGCAGATGTATTATGGTGGCGCTTTTGAAACAGATGGGCACTCTGGCTAAATATGTCCGTGAAGATGTCCTTCAGCTGTTCAGCCCATTCCTTCAGCCCACAACCTGGGATGCGATCTGGACCAGCAGCCTTCTGAGGAGTGATGTTGGAGAAGACCCTCTTCACGCTGTCTATAGGAATGCCTGGTTGGAGGGAGGCAGTGCCGCCCTTTGTGCTGCTCTATTGTCTATAACCTCAGAAAAAGGTGTTGAGGTTAACTGGTAGGGGTCACTGTCCGTTGCCCGTTCAGTATGCTTGTAGCCTGTAGCTATCTGGAATCCCCGCTACAAGCACCTTGTATCCTTCGTGTCAGTGAATTTGCTGGACAACCTTTCCCATATACTGTTTTAGCCTTTCTGATTCCTCTTTTTAGGTTGTTCCTTGCTATATTGTATGCTTCAGTGTCACCCGATCTAAATGCAGCATCACGAAGCCTGAGCAAGGAGCGTACCTCCCCAGTTAGCCAAGGGTTATCAGTGGGACATGGGAAGATAGCACCACTACTGTCCTACATAACAGCTACGAGTCACATAAAACAATATCACATTTTTCCAAAGGTGTGACTTATTCCTTTAATATTGATTATTAGATTAAAACCAGTCTTCCAGTAAACACTTTATTTTAGCTGCTGCTTTGCTTTTTAGGTGAAAGAGACAACCAGGAAATTGCCAGTATGGAGAGAGACACTAAGTATTGGATTAAAATGCATGTCTCTGTGATCGCACAAAAGCCAGAAATGTTAACTGTTTAGGAATTACAGCCAGTTTTATACATTATCATCCCATTTTCAGAGGCTCAAAAGTAACTGGACAAACTATACATTGCATACATAACTATAAGAATTTTATTCAATATTTGGAGGAAAATCCTTTGCAGTCTATAACTGCCTGAAGTCAGGAACCCATGGATATCACCAAATTTTGAGATTACTCCCTTGAGATGCTCTGTCAAACATTTAGTTTGACAGAGCGTGTGGTATTGAGCTCTGGGGACTGACTCGGCCATCGAGGAATATTCCACTTCTTTGCTTACGGTAACTCTTGGGTTACTTTTGCTCTATGTTTTGCGTCATTGTGCATCTTCACGGTAAAGTGCCATCCTGTCAGTTTTGTGGCATTTGGCTGAATCTGAGCAGATAGTACAGCCCTATAAACATCAGAATTCATCCTGCTCCTTCCATCATGTCATCAGTAAACACTAGTGACCCAGTTCCATTGACAGCCAGACATGCCCATGCCATAACACCGCCTCCCCCATGCTTGACAGATGATGTGATATGCTATAGGTCATGAGCTGTTCCTCTCATTCTCCACACTTTTCTCTTGACATCCTCCTGGTACAAGTTGATCTTTCTTTTATCCGTCCAGAGAACCTTTCTCCAGAATTGGGCAGACTTTTTTAGACGTTTTCTGCAAAGTCTAACGTGGCCTTCCTGTTCTTGAGTGACATCAGTGGTTTGCACCTTGCTGTATACCCTATTTGTATTCATTTTCTCATGAACGTCTCTTGACTGTAGATTTGGACAATGATACTCCTACCTCCTGAACAGTGTTTTTGACTTCCCTAGATGTTGTGAATGGGTTTTTCACCAGAAAAAGAATTCTTCGGTGATCCACTTTAGATGTCTTCCATGGTCTTCCAGGCCTTTTGGTGTTGCTGAGCTTACCAGTGCAGTCCTTCTTTTTCAGGATAACCAAACTGTTAATTTGGCTACTCCAAAAGTTGTTGCTATCTGTCTAATAGATTTTTTTGCTCTTTGAGCCTAATGATGGCCTCCTTCACCCGCATAGACACCTCTTGTTTTTCTTTTTTTTTTTCTTTTTTTTTCTGTCAAGGCAGTGGTGTTCTTGTGACTAAATAAAATAAATACAAGTATACATATACAACATACGCAACTACACTGTAAAAACGGTACTGTAGAATTTACAGTAACATACTGGCAGCAAGTCTCAAATAAGTTACTGTACTTCAGTTTAAGGTAAGATACTGTAATGTAATTTACTGTAAGTTACCTCAGATTTGAATTACAGTAACTTACTTGAGACTTGCTGCCAGTATGTTACTGTAAATTCTACAGTATTTTTCAAAGCCAGTAAGTTACTGTAAAATTGAATTACAATATTTTTAAAAAATACTTTACATTGAATTACAGTACCATCTCAATTACTGTATAGCATTATACAGTATACTATCACAACTGTAAACTAAATTATCTTTACTGTACTTAAGCATGTAATAATAATAAAATTAATAATAATAAAATATTAATATTATTAATATTATAACTATAATAAATAATAATACTTTATTACATGCTTAAGCACAGATAAAAAAAAAGTATCCAGTTGTGATTATACTGTATATCGTTATACATTAATTAAGATTGTACTGTGTACGAATTACTACTGTATACATTCATAACTATTACTACCATAACTTACTTATACTGTATACGGTTTACATGAAAACATGAATGGACAAAATCCAAATCAATTAATGTCTTAAAAATAAAAACACAAAAAAGTCAAATCCTACTGATGGACTGAGGGAGGGGGGCTGGTAGGGGAGTTGTGTTGGAAGGAGACACACCTTGGTTCTGATTCTTGGAGCACAAAGCGACCCTTCTCCTGGAACTTGAAGCCCTTACACAAGGGCCAGATCAGCCTTGATACGTTATGGTGGTATGTTTTTAAAAATTCCTCATAATTTTCTGAGCTTGGCTAAACAAAAAGTAAGTCTCTAGCCCATTCCTGTGATTTGTTATGATTTAAATACAATCTAGCTAAATCATTACAAATTCATGAAAAAAATCACAGGAATGAGTTAGAGCCTTACTCCAATACACTTTTTTGCTCAGAAAATTATGCTCTACAAGATGTTGGCGGTCATTTTTTTGGCAACATCTTGTGTAGAGCATAATTTTCTGAGCAAAACAGTCTATTTGAGTAAGTCTCTAACGAATTCCTGTGATTTTTGTGAATTTTTAAAGATTTATCTAAATCATTGTTTTTAAATCATAACAAATCACAGGAATGGGCTAAAGACTTACTTTTTGTTTTGCCAAGCCCAGACAGTTAGGAGGAATTTTTAAAAATATACTTGTATCAAGGCATAAGGTTTTTCAAACGCTCTCATTGGTTGCTACGAACTGTCAAACATTCATCATTGAAACCCTCAGAGAACCAAAAGCAAAGTGACCCAGACTATGTAGTAGTATGTGAAGCAAAGCACCAATATGCATACATTTTCATTATGTATTTTGGACACTTAATATTGACACTGAGTACCACAGACCTCCATTATGCCATATTTGAGCATATATTGCACCTGTTTGGAGGGGTACAGAATTTCACTGCACCTTCAATGAGGTGCAGTGAGATAATGGGTGAACTCTCATTTTGGGTGAACTATTCCTTTAATGTATTGTTAGCTGAACCTATATTTTAAAATACATGTCATCAAACATACATGTCAGCCAAGTAATAGCTGGAGTAACAGACCATTCAATTCACCATTTACAGTAGACAATTTGTAGGTTGCAACAAGTAGGCTACTTACCACACTCCACAGTCCACACTACTGTCTACTGTTCCCTGCCACTCGCAGATTGGTCCTAAAAAGCAGACACAATAACAAACAGTGCTGACATAATTTGTTTCAAATAACATTATGGAATGTCTTTGCATCTCAAGCATGCACAGACAAATAAGTAGTAAATTAGAGTTGAATACTATTCCGTGTTGGCTACAGGGAGAGCGTTTTAAGGCCGCGGGGATATCCATGGTGATCAAAGCTGCAGAGGATTTGTGTTTTTGTTGAGAAATCAAAGTTCATGGCGAGTTTGGCGATGGGGTGTGAGAGGAAAAAAACAGCTAACAGTTGTGTTGACGGGGCAATCCAAGACATAGTAGTAGCCTAACTTATTTGAGAATACGTTCAGAAACATCTTCAGTGTTATCATGGCAGAGGTTGCAGATCGGAGCTCCGGTTGACGTTTGTTTGCATAGCAGAGACTGCAGACCTCCGGCTATGATCACGAAATAACATTGACTTACCGTGGAAATACAGTCAGGGCATAAGATACACTATATTACCAAAAGTATTTGCTCACCTGCCTTTACTCATACTATGAACTGAAGTGCCATCCCATTCCTAACCCATAGAGTTCAATATGATGTCGGTCCACCTTTTACAGCTATTACAGCTTCAACTCTTCTGGGAAGACTGTCCACAAGGTTGAGGAGAGTGTTTATAGGAATTTTTGACCATTCTTCCAAAAGCGCATTCGTGAGGTCACACACTGATGTTGGTCGAGAAGGCCTGGCTCTCAGTCTCCGCTCTAATTCATCCCAAAGGTGTTCTATCGGGTTCAGGTCAGGACTCTGTGCAGGCCAGTCAAGTTCATCCACACCAGACTCTGTCATCCATGTCTTTATGGACCTTGCTTTGTGCACTGGTGCACAGTCATGTTGGAAGAGGAAGGGGCCCGCTCCAAACTGTTCCCACAAGGTTGGGAGCATGGAATTGTCCAAAATGTTTTGGTATCCTGAAGCATTCAAAGTTCCTTTCACTGGAACTAAGGGGCCAAGCCCAGCTCCTGAAAAACAACCCCACACCATAATTCCTCCTCCACCAAATTTCACAGTCGGCACAATGCAGTCTGAAATGTACCGTTCTCCTGGCAACCTCCAAACCCAGACTCGTCCATCAGATTGCCAGATGGAAAAGCGTGATTCATCACTCCAGAGAACGCGTCTCCACTGCTCTAGAGGCCAGTGGCGGCGTGCTTTACACCATTGCATCCGACGCTTTGCATTGCACTTGGTGATGTGTGGCTTGGCTGCAGCTGCTCGGCCATGGAAACCCATTCCATGAAGCTCTCTGCGTACTGTACTTGGGCTAATCTGAAGGTCACATGAAGTTTGTAGCTCTGTAGCAATTGACTGTGCAGAAAGTCGGCGACCTCTTTGCACTATGCGCTTCAGCATCCGCTGACCCCTCTCCGTCACTTTACGTGGCCTACCACTTCGTGGCTGAGTTGCTGTTGTTCCCAAACGCTTCCATTTTGTTATAATAGAGCTGACAGTTGACTGTGGAATATTTAGGAGCGAGGAAATTTCACGACTGGATTTGTTGCACAGGTGGCATCCTATGACAGTTCCACGCTGGAATTCACTGAGCTCCTGAGAGCGGCCCATTCTTTCACAAATGTCTTGTTTCACAGTCTGCATGCCTGAGTGCTTGATTTTATACACCTGTGGCCAGGCCAAGTGATTAGGACACCTGATTCTGATCATTTGAATGGGTGAGCGAATACTTTTGGTAATATAGTGTAGCTTGCTGGTGGTGGTTAAATAAAGTTATAATCCAGGTTAGACAAGGGACAAACAAGCGTGGCATGACTAACTTTGCATGAAAACATGGAGTGAATGAGCCAAATGAATTATTCAAATCTTTGAATCCCAAATGAGCGAACGACTGCTCAATTCAACCTACTCACCCAGCTCGCGCTCCAAACGAATTATTCAAATCTTCGAATTTCAAATGAGTGAACAACACATGAATATGACTGACTCCGACTCAGCTCATCTGATCTTTCACCCAGCTCGCGTTCTTAACAAATTATTCAAATCTTTGAATCCCAAATGAGAGAAAAACACATGGATATGACCGATTTTGACTCGGCTGATCACGCAGCTCGCGCCTAGCGCTGCCTCGCCTGGCATCTAGCTAACTAGCTAGGCTAGCTCGCGCCCAAAGCTAGCTGCCTAACGTTAGCTCTAATTCAGCCCCAGAAAAATGCAGAGAAAGCATGTTGATGAGCTAACTACCGGTAGCTAACAAACATTGGCAACCACAGTTAATCTTACCTTAGCTGGCTTCTGACTTAGCTAGCACTAGCTAGCTAACGTAAGGCTGGCACACACTACAGGATTCTTCAAACCTTCAGACATTTAGAGACCACACACTTGATGATAGCAAAAGACAGATCGCACAAGATCTCTCTCTTCTGATCTTATAGTGTGTGGTGTGCACTATGGAGCACACCACACACTATAAGATTCTTCAGCAGAGTATCAGGTTCTTCACGCTCAATATTCTAAATCTTGCGTAGTCAAACGTGACTTCAGTGTAGGCAAACATGGCGGACGAACAATAATAAATAATAATAATAATGATAATTAATAATAATAATAATAATAATAATAATAATAATGAAAATTACAAAACCCTAAATGCCACTGTGTGTGTCATCTAGCCAATGACAGGCAGAATAACCGGCAACCGTATATCATCTTTTTTAGTTTTTGTTGATTCTCCGTTCATGTTGATAAATTAGCCTACAAAAAAACTGCAAAATCCGATCGGTTTGAAAATTGTCACATGGCTTTTTCTCCACAAGACGCACATTTTCCGTATAGGATGATGATAATAATAATAATAATAATAATAATAACAACAACAACAATAACAACAACAACAACAACAACATTGACCTGCATAAAAGACGACCCTGATTTTAAGATGACCCCTCTTTTTCAAGACCCTTTTTTGGAAAAATACTTGGACATGGACAAAATCTTGTTTGAATAAAAAAAATTTTAAAAAAGCCACCGGTTGGCATCAGGCGGGCCGGCCGGTGCCGCACCCACCCGGTTTGGTCTGCCGGATCTGACAGGTGAGTGGCGCACACATACTGCCATATATAGGCCTACCTTTCATTATAAATCAACTTTTGTTCATAAGCAGCTACAGCAGCACAACGGACAATGACACAGACAACATGGTTGATTATTGACTGCGCAATGCGGCCATACGCCGGTAATCGCGGCATCAGGTGAGCCTAACTGCTGGTTTACATATGCAAGTACAATATATGTGTATTTGCTTAGACCCCCAATACTCTGATTGCTGACAGAGAGCCTGCTCGGTTGAAGCCCGCATCAGTGAGCTCAGTTATAGCCTAGTAACGGTGCATTTTATTGTCAGTAACGGTAACAGCGTTATAACGGGGGAAGCTAAGTGTTGTGAGATTTGACTTGTTGGCCATTTGAAGTTGCCATAGTCCATGGTTGATGATGTCACATAGGGGGCGACCAGGTGTTATGTGTGTTAAGTATGAGCCGTTGGCATAGTAGTGCTGTACTGAGTGAGACTTTGAAATAAAAGCACTAGAGAGCTAAAGCGTCTTCCCTCCGTATCATGACATGGTGTCAGAGTTGAGGACTCATTGCCGACAGTGACGGAAGATGGCTAAGTTCGCACCCCCCGAGCCTTTTGATTTTGCCCTGCCGGCGGAGTGGCCAACGTGGAGGCAGAGATTTTCCCGCTTTCGTGTAGCGTCAAAACTGGACCGGGAGAGCGGTGAGGTGCAAGTTAATTCGCTGCTTTATGCGATGGGGAGAGAGGCGGAGCCGATCTTCAATTCATTTGTCTTTCCGGCTGCCACGGAGGCTAACCCACACCCTGAGTTTGACTTTAATGCTGTGATGGAGAAGTTTGATGAACACTTCGTACCGAAACGGAACGTCATCCACGAGCGTGCCTGCTTTCATAAGCGGACTCAGAGAGCCGGTGAGTCGGTGGAAGCTTTTGTTCGGAGCCTATACGAGCTCGCGCAACACTGCGAGTTTGGCACCACGAAAGACGAGCAGATCCGGGACCGGATCGTCATCGGAATTACGGACAAAGAGGTGTCACAAAAGCTACAACTCGAAGCTGGTCTGACGTTGGAAAGTGCCATCCAGCTCGCGTGCCAGAGTGAGCTCATCAAACAGCAGAGCGCGGAGCACGTCGAAAGCAGAGTGAACGAGGTGAGACGCAAACAGTACGGCAATACGAGGCGGAGCCATGAAAAGCCACAGTACTCACATGAACAAAAACACAAGGAAGTTAAACAGAACTGCCAACGATGTAACCGGATGCATGGTAAATCAGAAGCCTGCCCTGCTCGCAATAAGAGATGCAACAAGTGCAACAAAATTGGCCATTTTGGAGTGGTATGTAAAACAAGAATGCTAAAAGAAGTCAGGACAGAGGTTCGGGAAGATTCTGACGAGGATTCCTTTTTTATTGGTGGACTTTTCCTTGATACTGTGACTGAACAAAAGACAACTGTTATTGATGAGCTAGGCATGGACACTGATTGGGATGTTGAGTTGCTAGTTGAGGGCAGCCCAGTGGACTTTAAGATTGATACTGGAGCCGGCACTACGGTTATGACAGTGGCAACGTTCAGCGGGCTGCAGCCAAGGCCCAGGCTGATCCATTCCAGGCCGCCAGTGTATAGCCCAGGTGGAAAAGTGAAGTGTGCCGGAAAATTCCTCGCCAACACTGTTTACAAGGGGCAGAAATATCGGCACTGGATTACTGTCATAAAGGGACAAAATGCTAGCAACTTGCTGGGTAAGACAGTGGCAAAACGCATGGGACTCGTCACTAGAGTGAACGGGATTAACAATGACCTAACGGAAGATGTGTTTGGGGAGATTGGGCTACTAAACTGTGAGCCTGTGAAGATTGAACTGACGACTGACGACGCCGTGCCCTACAGCGTGAATACGCCACGGAGAGTTCCTTTTCCCCTCCTTCCTAAAGTGGAGAAGGAGTTGAAGCGTATGCTCAACATGGGCATTATAGAGGAAGTCACCACACCTACAGACTGGTGTGCACCTATGGTGCCGGCTCCAAAACGCAACAAAGATGACATCAGAGTGTGTGTCGATCTAAAACGGCTGAACAAGGGAGTGAAGCGAGAGCGCTACATCCTGCCCACACTGGATGATATCACACCCAAACTGGCGGGAGCCAAGGTCTTCTCGACCTTGGACGCCTCGAGCGGATTCTGGCAGATCCCATTGGACCCCAGCAGCCAGAAACTCACCACATTCATCACTCCCATGGGCAGGTTCTGCTTTAAACGCCTGCCGTTTGGGATCACTTCAGCGCCTGAGATTTTTCAGCGGCTGATGAGCACCCTGCTCCAGGGCCTGGAGGGGACGGTCGTGGTGATGGATGACATTCTCGTCTTCGGGTCCAACAAAGAGGAGCATGACCACCGCCTGGCCGCGGTGCTGCGAACGATCAAAGCATCGGGCCTCAAACTCAACAGAGCCAAGTGCCACTTCAGAAAAACAGAACTACAGTTCTTCGGGCACATCATCAGCGCGAATGGCGTTAAACCGGACAACAGTAAGGTGGAAAGCATCACCAAAATGCCAAGCCCCACAACTGTGGAGGAACTTCGCCAGGTGCTGGGACTGATCAACTATGTGGGCAAATTCGTGCCAGGTCTGTCCACCATCCTGCACCCAGTGACTAACCTTCTCAAAAAGGAGAGTGCATGGATCTGGGGCCAACCCCAGGATCAAGCGTTCAACAAAGCCAAAGCTATGCTTGTGACCGCACCAGCACTCTGTTACTACGATGCAGGCCGGCCGACTGTGGTCAGTGCGGACGCCAGCAGTTATGGCCTGGGTGCTGCGCTGTTGCAGGACACGACGGGGAGCTGCGGCCTGTCGCTTTCTGTTCCAGAACTCTAACCGTCACGGAAAAGAGATACTCGCAGATCGAGAAAGAGTGCTTGGCGAGTGTGTGGGCCTGCGAACGCTTTGCCCGATACATCCAAGGGATGGGCAGTGTCCGTCTGCAAACAGACCATAAGACTTTAGTGCCGCTAATTAACACATAAGACCTTGACAAGGCTCCACTGAGGTGTCAGAGACTGCTTATGCGCCTCATGCGATTCAACGTCACTGCCGAGCATGTTCCAGGCAAACAGCTAGTGGTGGCTGACGCGCTCTCAAGACACCCCCTGGACGGAGATGGTAAGTCTGACACGGACGGCGAGGTCAAAGCGTATGTGAACACAATGGTGGCTAGCAAGCCTATCAAATCACCTAAGCTTGAAGAGATCCGCAGAGCCACACAGAGCGACGCAGAACTTCAAAAAGTGATTACCTTCATCAGAAAAGGGTGAATGCCCTCAGAGAATGCCAGAGCTTTCACCTCTGCGAGCATTTCATGCAGCCAGAGCTCACCTTTCTGAGTCAGACGGCCTAGTGCTGTACCAAGACCGCATTGTCATCCCTACAGCGCTCACATCTGACGTCCTAAATCAGCTGCATGAAGGCCATCAGGGATTAACTAAGTGTCGTGAGCGAGCAAGGTCAACAGTCTGGTGGCCCAGCATAGGGGCCCAACTCACCAAGAAAGTGAAGCTGTGTGACTTCTGTGCAGTGCATAAACCGACACAGAAACGTGAACCACTTGTCACAACTCCCCTTCCCGGTGGTCCCTGGCAAAGGATTGCAGCTGACCTGTGCGAGTTTGAGGGTAAGAGCTACCTCATTGTGGTGGACTATTTTTCTAGAGACATTGAAATTGCTCCCCTCACCTGTACCACAAGCAGGCAGGTTATTGGCAAGCTGAAAAACATGTTTGTGAGATGGGGAATTCCACTAGAACTGGTCAGTGACAATGCGACACAGTTTTCTTCAGCGGAGTTCCAGGACTTCAGATGGAGGTATGGTTTCCTACACATTACCTCCAGTCCCCACTACCCACAGGCAAATGGGGCTGCTGAGAGAGCAGTTCAAACAGCCAAACACATCCTCAAACAGCCTGACCCCTGCTTAGCCTGGATGAGTTATCAGTCAACACCAATTGCAGCAACTGGAGCCAGCCCTGCCCAGTTGATGATGGGACGACAAATCCGTACCACTGTCCCAGTGCTGGAAAAGACATTACTGGCGACATTAACCACGACCTTGTGAGCCAGAGAGACGCCGTGGCGTCCTGAGCTGCGGTCTGGTCAAGATGTTAGGGTGAAGCTTGACGGGGACAAGGGCTGGAAAACACCTGCTAGGGTCATCGGTAAGTCAAAGGAGCCGAGATCCTATTTGGTGGAAATGGACGATGGCACAGTGACTCGGCGCAACTGACGACACCTTCGGGCTGTCCCTGTAACAGTCGCCCCAGGCGAACAACAGCAGCGTGCCGATCCTGACCCACCACAGCAGGACTGCAACACACCAACTGTACCTGTGGCGACGCCACAGGCGACATTGCCAAGCCCATCATCGGCAGGTCCTGCTCCGTGGTCTCCTTCCCAGTCCATGACTCCTCGGAGAGTGACTTCAAAGGGCCGGGTGGTTAAACTGCCTCTCAGGTTTAGAGACGGATAAGAGTTTAATGTGTAGCCTTGTCCTTTAAAATCTGTGTGTGTTTGTTCTTTTCCACAGGTACCAAGGACTAAAAAAAAAAAAAAAAAAAAAAAATGAGTGGAGTTCTGTAACTTTTGCATTTGCACGTCATGTTTATTGTTAAGTTTTCCTTATGACTGCACTGGTCAGGTTTCGTGCTTGTTGAGGAATAGAAAGAAAAAAGTATATATGTTAATAATAATAATGAGAGATGGGAAAATTTGCAATGTTTTCTGGTTATTGTTTATTTCGAAGTTTTAGTATTGAGCCATAATTGCACCGATGCTTGACATGCCTTTCAGTGTTTCTTTTCTTTTGAAGGGGGAGATGTTGTGAGATTTGACTTGTTGGCCATTTGAAATTGCCATAGTCCATGGTTGATGATGTCACATAGGGGGCGACCAGGTGTTATGTGTGTTAAGTATGAGCCGTTGGCATAGCAGTGCTGTACTGAGTGAGACTGAGAAATAAAAGCACTAGAGAGCTAAAGCGTCTTCCCTCCGTATCATGACACTAAGTTTTTTGAATACCATCCGTCCATCGGCCCACCGGGGAAATCCCCGGTTTCCCCGCACGCCGGTCCGCCCTTGCACTGTGCTTGCTCGGCCCCTCTCGGAGCGCCCCACACACTACAGGATTTCTAGTCGCAAATATTAAACATGTTCATTATTTACGATCTCTGCTTCTGAGGCCTTCCGAGCGGATCGGACCGAACAAAATCACTCTTAACACACCCCACACCACCGGAAAATCAGACCCGATGACGTTTGCAAACATCAGACAATCGGGCCTTTGCTGGCTTTGATGGGAAGGGGGAGATCGGGACAAAAATCGGCCCGATTATCCTGTAGTGTGTACCAGGCAAGGGAGGTGAGGTGAGGGAGGCACTCTAGGTGAGGTGAGGGAGGCACTCTAGCCCCGGGAGGAGTTATTAGACCTGTATCTATCTTAGTGCTAGTGCTAAAACTTAACTTAAAACTCTAGGTAGCTAACTCACATTAGTGGCTAACAATTTGGCAAGTTAATTTAACATTACAAAAGTGAAATAACGTTACAGTAATGTAATGATTGGGCATTAGCTATAATCTTATACTAATACTTACTTTAGGATTATATTGATGATGAAGAATTCAGTCGCTCTGGTCTTGGCTGGAGTTCATGGTTCCTCCGCTTCAGTGCAAAATTAAAATGGCTTTCCCGCCTCAGAGTCTGCCTGAAATTGACCCACAATGTACCTGCACTACAGTAGTGACCTCAGTTACTGTAGTATTTTCCCGCCTGGTGGTTATTTACCCACAATGCACCCCATCTACTACAGTAATAACCCCCAGTTACTGTAGTAATCCCCCAGCTGACTGTACTCTACCCACAATGCACCATAAATAAAAGTAATATACTGTAAATGCCTTCTACAGTAACACTGTACATAATACAGTAGTTTACCACAAAAACTACAGGCTGTTTTTACATTGTACATGTTCAAGTCTGGAACACTGTGTGATCCGGACTTGTTTCTTAGAAAATTGTTGACTTGCCTTCATTAGGAACCTTGATTAAGTTACTTTTTACTTGAAGCTGTCGTTGCTCTGGCCAAGCTCTTACTCTTGATCATTTCATTTTGGTATACTTCTGTCTGGTTTTGCTTTCCCTTCATATGACTATTTTCACCCTCCCAGAAAATCAAGATCCAGCTCTTGCAGCTGAAGGTGCAGCTGGCTGTAAGTTCAGATTCTGATTCAAAGAATGTTTACAGATTTCAAACAGTCCTTGAAGTTATTCCTCCTCTAATAAAAAATAAGGATTTCATCATTTTTTAAAAAATGGGGGTCCTATTCATGGTATTTTATTGACCTACTCCCTGTTTTGTGTCTCTGCCAGGATGTGATGAATAAAGTGCGTTCAGACACAATTTTGGATATGAATTTGGAGAAAAGTCATGTGAAAGAAATGGTAAGTGTGAACTGGTGACCTGATGTTTCGAGGTCAATCAGCTCTTCACTTGGTTTTTCATGTTGATATATGTTTGGTTCAAATTTCAGATTTATCAGTTTATCGTCACCACATGATGATGTCTTTACCTTTTATATTATGGGCCCTCCAAAGATACACCAACACTTTATATTCTGCAGAAGATAGTGCAGTTACTGTGGTGCAGTTACTATACTCTACTACTGTAGTTGTAGGACCTTAAAGAACTTCATTAATATCTTTATTAGGGTGCTTCCATTATGTTAACTGCTGTTACACTCTTTGTATTGCAGTGAGCTAAGGGAAGTGCAGTGGGCTTCTCAGGAAGTTGGAAACAAGAACATTCTTGTAGGAAAAAAGTTATTGAGTGGGATTGATGGATTTTATATCCAGTGCAAATGACAAATGACATCACAGTAAGATGATGCATGATCAAAAGTGTTAAAAAGTGTTAAAAGTTAAAACTGGACCTGTGTTATAGCAGCTATGGACTTCCACAATGTGAAAATTAGACCGTTTTGGTGCATTCTTCAGAATGCACCATCTTTCCATATGTCCAAATTAAACCAACAGACCACAACATTAGGCCCGTTTCCACCGCCGGAACTTCGGGGTAATTTTACGCATCTCCACCGCCAGAACTACCCTGAAGGAGAGGGTTCCTGAACTTTTACAGGGGCTAAAAAAAGGCCCTGTGTCGTTATAGAGTGGTGAAGTCCCGCCCCTTCCGGTGGGCCCCATGGGACCTTTCGGAACGAAAAAAATGAATGGTGTTCAATAGACAGAAAATAATTATTTTCTGGTCCCCCCGTCGTTATGCCATGGATTACACAAATGTTGTTTAGAGGCTTAAATAACACATTTTCATGTCAAGAGTTTGACAGTTTATTGCGCCATTGTTCAGTTAAATGCTGTTGAGAAAACACAATTAGAAAGACTACATGCTGTGTCGCGTATGTGACGTCACGTCATCGCCGTTTCCCTCCATCCAGATTCAAGTCAAGATGCCGGTGTGTTTTGTTCCTGATTGTCCGCGTCTCCGAGGGCCGACGGAGCGCCGGGCCGGGCGGGAGGGCGAGCGGACCCTACCATCGGGCGGAAAAACTCAGAACCTCAAAAACTCAGCGCGGAGCAGAGAAATGGCCACGTCTGTTGTAGTCTTCCAGTGCGGGTGGTGACGTATATCATTCACACCGAGAGCAGCGAAGAGTTGTAGTTCACAAAGCGGGCTCACACAAAACCTAGCGTTATTAATATTCGTCGCGCTAAATTGTAGTCTTCTTTGCGTGAAAAATTATCTTTAAATATCACAAACAACATATGTGAAATCCATGGCACAATTCAAACGGAACCAGAAAATAATTTTGATCTACCCATTGGATCGCATTCATAATCTTTTGCTTTTGAGGACCCATGTACCGGAAGTGGGTGGGCGGGACTTCACCACTCTATAGGGACTCCGAGCGGCCCCGAAAAACTGCTGGGTGGGGCTTGGGGTTTACTTGGTGCTGATTGGATTTACTCACGGCGTGATGTGGTGTCAACAGAAAGCAACAAAATAGCCGGACGCTAGTGTTAGCTTTAGCTAACGTTAGGCGTCCCTAGCAACACCGCCAACACTACCAAGTTAACGCTAACGTGCTAGCTAACGTTAGCTAACGCTAACAACACACTTTTTAGCCTGCATTTTTAGGGACGCTGTAATGAAGGCCCTCTTCATTACTTAGTGTTGTGTATTCTATAGTACATTTTCTGGAGTAAGTGGTAGATGAAATAAGACACAAACACCAAGCATTAAATTATTTTTATTGAAGTTCTGTTTGTTATGGTGTTTGATAGATTTTTGGTCAGTGATTGAAGGCCAGCCTGTCAAACAAAGAAACATACATTTAGCGTGGATACTTTGAGTAATGCCATGTGCTCATTGTGTGTGTATGATTGTTTGATTTGCATTCACTTACCTTTGTTCTCCTCTGCAGGGTGTTCAGGCCAAAAGAGTCCCCAGGTTCTGAGCACCAGTTTAAAGGTTCCAGGAGAGACCATGTCATGATTAGTGTAGGGGTTTTTTGTGTTTTGATTAATTCTTTACTTTTTTGATTTGATCTAGTGTAATGTGTAGCACAGCACAGATCATTTAGATTCATTGATTTTGTTGATGTAGATATATTTTAATGTGTTTGTTGTTTGTTTTTGTATAGTTAAATGTTGGGTGAGGGTGAGATCTCCCTGTGCTGTGGTTAAGGCTCGGCTCGTTGTCAGTGGCAGGGTATATACGGCTGCCTGTTTAGATCCATCACTGTTGCTGCCAGGACCACATGCTGCCCGTGGTCCACAGCTCTGTCGGAGATTGTCTTTCTTTTTTTGATATTTTTTGTCTTTTTTGGGTTTCAAGCCTCATGTGTCCACTGTCCAACCGCTACACGGCCATTCTAACAGACGTTAATGTTAGCTTTAGGGAATGTTAGCTAACGCTAACAACACGCTTTTTTAACAACACGCATTTTGATGCCCGAGTCATGGTCATGCAACAGCCCAGTAACTTTACAGGAACCTTCCTCCTACTCGGCCCTCTCAGTGGAGACACAGCCATTGAGAGGGCCGAGCGAGAGCACGTTCCTGTAGTAGCTCCTGCCCCCCAAACACTACCAGGAACGTTTTGGTGGAAACGGCCCTATTGTGATAGTTTTCTTCCTAAACATGATTCCAGTCTCAGAACAAGAAAATCAGTAGAGGTGTAAAGTGACTTCCAGTGCCAGCACTTTTTGTTTTTTGTTCATTTAAGGTTTGTTCACTGACTTTTTGGATTTAGAATCAGAAAGCCTTTGGTCAGTGCAGAGGTGAGATGCTTGGTAACAGATGGATGAACTCCAGCAGGTCAAGTCCTACATGTCACTGTAACATATTTCTATTTTCAGAAAGCAGAGCATGAGAAGAAGCTGCTAGAAACACGAACTGAGATTATGGAAATGGTTTGTATATGTTACTGTTGACATTTCCTCATTGTCATGGTCATCATTTTTTATTTGTAATACTTTTTGTGTTAAATGATGGTATGTATTTGTAGATGTCATGTATTTTGTAGCTGTTATATAGGAAAATGTGGGTATGTTATCTTCTTCCCATCGTTACTGAGTGCTGGACACTGGCTTAATAGATAGAGATAGATAGATAGATAGATAGATAGATAGATACTTTATTCATCCCGAAGGATATTCACAGTTTTTCAGCAGTATCCACAGATTACAGATTAAATAAATAAAAAATAAAGAATAAGATCTAAGTACAACAGAATAAGATCTAAGTACAACCCGGTGTGCAAAAAGCAATGTGCAAAAAAAATGTGTGCATAGGTGTATAAAATGTGCGTAGAGGTAGGTCAATGTGCAAATTTAGAAGAAATATACAGTATACACAGATGATAAATAGCAGTAAGCAATATAAACACTATAAACAATGAATATAAAAAAAATAGAAATATGAACAATTTAAACAGAAGTATGAACAATTTAAACAGCAGAGGAAAATAACCTAACCTGAGGAACACATGCTCCGACCGAGGTTCAGAGTTAGTGTGAAACCATGAGACCAAGACCGTCGACAGAACCTGACGCCCGGAACTGGGATTCAGGAACTGTCTGACTTGATCCAGCCTCATGGAATCACCCCTTCCCCTCCAGTCTTTGCGTATTATCTACCAGTAGTGCAGTATGTGTATTATGAGAGTTATTTCCTCCGGGTGGAGTTAAAAAGCCGCATGGCGTGGGGGAAGAATGATTTCCTCAGTCTGTCAGTGGAGCAGGACAGTGACAGCAGCAAATCCTAACTGTTCCTGCAACTGAGTTGGACTTAACCCAGCAAACATTCTTAAAAATAGTTGCTTTTATCCACTCAAATTGTTCAGTAAACAAAGTTTGAGTTAGAATTTGAATTTGTTGGTGTGTAGCAGAAAGAAAATTATTTCTTCCTCCAACATCCACACGTGTTCAATGAAGAAAACAAACAATAGTAAACTACAGCAGTCTATTGCCATCTCTGTCGTGGTTACTACTCCTCAAAGATACAGTTATAAACAGTAATGGCCAAAACAGGAATGGACAAAAATTGTCTGTGCACACTCTGTTGTCATGTACATTTTAATTTCAGAAAGTGGCACTTCTAAAGTGATGTTAAACCTTTGAGTGGATTAAGGTGGCTATTTTTAAGAATGTCCACCACAGTGGAGGAGGACGGTTAACATTTGGAGCATCCAACCAGTGTCTGACATTCGGTAAGAATGAGAGGAACATAGTACAACTACTATCCTACATAACAGCTAGGGGGGAGGTGAAATATATCATATTTTCAAAATGGGTGAACTACCTCTTTAAATTCAGATGTCTAGTTGCCTTAACAGTTCTCAGCTGCAATCCAAGGAGCTGCCAGATGATCCCAGTCTTATTTGAGTATTTGATAAATATTTATCAGTGTTCATATCTAACCACTGGTGAAACACTATCTATTTTTTTGTTTGAGTGTAATTGCCACTTCTGCTTTGTGAAGACTGCAGAGCAGGATCGTCACTTGGCTCAGACCAACATGAAAATAGACACTGAAGTGGCTGGTTTGAAAACCATGTTGGAATCTCATAAACTGGACACTATCAAATATCTGGCAGGTAGGAAATTACCACTATTTAACTACCTAACAATCAGCTATTTTTTTTTTATCTTAATCAGAAACTTTATCTGTGTTGGTTTGTTAAAATGTCAGTCGTATTGGATTATTGCATATAACTACTCTTTCTGTTCCCATGCTGTGTGTTTCAAACCTTGTTAAGTAAAATAATAAAATTTGATGTACTTGTCAAGCCAAATTAAGTACTCTTATTATTGACAGGGTTTATGCCCCATCCATCTGGTGTAGGGTTTTTTGTATGTTTCAGTCTCCAAGCAGGAAACGCAGATCAAATCTACACCAAATTTGTATAGTCAAGTTGGATAAATTGGGCTTACAATGTAAATGTCAGCTCACAGATTTTTCTGTTAATGACAAGAAATTTGATCTGATAATACCTCCGCAAGTCACAGCTAAAAATTAAAAATTGAAAGTCATGTTTGATATATCTAGCCCCAAATGTTTTGCTCGACAACTATGGTTGTTTTAAAGACAGACTTTGTTTACTAATTTAAGGATGAGGCTGAGGAATGATAAAACCCCTCAGCTCATGCCAAGATAATAAAGATGGAGTACAATAAAGATGTCTAATCTAATTAAAATCTAATAACCCATGGGTTATGATGGAATAAAAGACCTGAGTTATATTATTTTGATAATGGATGGGATTCATCATTCTTTACTAATAACAAAGCGGGCTGCCATCCCCTTTGAAATGGTTTGCCTTTAATAAAGTAGTGAAAAATCTATGTTTGTGGGCTAAAGCTTGTGTCCGTGTCACCACCTTTCTTGCGTCTGAGTTACAAAACACATGAATGCAATGCTATTTGTTCATAAACCAGGAAGTGTGAGCTTCCACTCTGTTCCATGAATCCCATATAGACAATGAACGTGGCGTTGCTAGTCTAAAGACAGTCAAGTGGATTGTTTTGCATCAGCTTACAGTGCATTCAGAAGGTTTTCAGACCCCCTTCACTTTTTTTCACTTTTGTTATGTTATGTTTTGTTGTGTAATTGTTTAAATTCATTTTTCTTCTTCTTGATGACAAAGTGAAAACAGCATTGTAGAAATTATTGTAAATTTATTAAAAAGAAAACCCTGAAATATCAGGGTATCATTGACATAAGTATCCAGACCCTCGATACTTAGTTAAACTCAGAAAGATCTTTATTGCCAAGTTTTCACTGCCTGCTCTTGTCCTTAGCAGTGGCTGCAGCATACCAGATGGTGATAGAGGAGGTGAGGATGGACTCATTGATGGAGGTGTAAAAGTGCACCATCATCGTCCTTGGCAAGTTGAATTTTTTCAGCTGCCATAGAGCGTACATCCTCTGCTGTGCTTTTTTGATGAAGATGCTGATGTTCAGCTCCCACTTGAGGTCCTGGGAGATGACGGTTCCCAGGAAGCGGAAGGACTCCACAGTATTAACTGGGTTGCACACGGTGATGTGGGTGAGTGGGGCTGGTTTCTTTATGAAATCCACAGCCATCTCCCCTGTCTTCAGAGCGTTAAGCTCCAGGTTGTTGTGGCTGCACCAGCTCACCAGATGATCAATTTCCCACCTGTAGGCAGACTCATCCCCACCAGAATTGAGTCTTATGAGGGTGGTGTTGTCCGCAAACTTCAAAAGCTTGACTGACTGGTGATTGGAAGTGCAGCTGTTGGTGGACAGGGAGGAGAGCAGAGGAGAAAGGACACTATGGTGTGGGAGTCCGAGATGTGCTTTCCCAGCCTCACGTGCTGCTTCCTGTCAGACAGGAAGTCTGTGATCCATCTGCAGGTGGAGTCAGGCATGAGAGAGCTTGTCCTGCAGCAGAGATGGGATCACCGTGTTGAACGCAGAACTGAAGTCCACAAACAAAATTCTGACGTAATTTCCCACAGAGTCCAGATGCTGGAGGATGAAGTGGAGGGCAAGGTTGACTGCATCGTCTACAGACCTATTGGCTCTGTAGGCGAACTGCAGGGGGTCCAGAAGTGGGTCGGTGATTGATTTCAAATATAGAAGCACCAGACGCTCCAAATGATTGGGCTCCGCTGTGGTGGAAGAGGTGTCATGGGGGACAGTAACAGGATTGGCCAGGTTGGATGGATGCTGTCTGTGGACAGCCATTTTCAAGTCTCTCCATAGATGTTGGATAGGGTTCAAATCAGGTCTCTGGTTGGGCCACTCTAGGACATTCACAGAGTTGTCCCACAGCCACTCCTGTGTTGTCTTAGCTGTGTGCTTAGGGTCATTATCATATTGGAAGGTGAACCTTCGGCCCAGTCTGAGGTCCTGAGCGCTGTGGAACAGGTTTTCATTGAGGATATCTCTGTACTTTGCTCCATTCAGCTTTCCCTCAGTCTCCCAGTCCTTGCTGCTGAAAAACAGCCCCACAGCATGATGCCGCCACCACCATGCTGCACTGTTGGGCAGGTGATGAGTGGTGACTGGTGCCAGACATAACTTTTGGAATTGAGGCCAGACAGTTCAGTCTTGGTTCCATCAGACCAGAGAATCTTGTTTCTCACAGTCTGATGCCCCTTTTCCACCAGAAAACACCTGGTGCTAGTTCAGTGCTGGTGCTAAAGCCAGTGCTTAACTGGTGCCAACAAAGAACCGGTTTGCTTTTCCACCGGCCAACAGCCAAGCGGAGCCAAGTCAGAGCCACGTCATTAAGTCATTGTAAAACGTGATCACGTGGGTGTGCGAGACGCTCGCTCGGAATCACATCAACAAACATGGACGACCCATCGTAGCGATGCAAATACTGCTCGTGTGTTTACAAGCCTACCCTGCGGTCCAGAGGTGAAAAACGCAATTATTGCCGGCTACCCGTCGTATTCGTGGTCGGAACGAACGGTGACTATGTTTAGCTATACGTTTATAGCGATCGCTGCTCCCGTTAAGTCCGCCCACCAATGAAGCGGTGTGCCGCATCATCGGTTCTTTCTCTGGCTCCTGTTTAGCCCCTGCTCGCAGTTGGTGCTTGCTTGGAACCGATTTGGAACCAGTTTGGCTGGTGCTTGGGCGGTGGAAAACCAAAAAACTGGTGCTAAGTCAGCCACCGGCTCCGAACCAGCCCGGGTGGAAAAGGGGTATGAGAGTCCTCCAGCTGCTTTTTTGCAAACTCCAAGCAGGCTTTCATGTGTTTTGCACTGAGGAAATCCATCCAGCCACTCTGCCGTAAAGCCCAGATCGGTGGAGGCCACAGTGATGGTTGTCCTTCTGGAACTTTGTCCCATCTCCACACAGGATCTCTGGAGCTCAGTCAGAATGACCACCAGGTTCTTGGTAACCTTTCTTACTAAGGCCTTAAGAGTTCTGGTTGTGCCAAACATCTTCCATTTGAGAATTATGGAGGCCACTGAGCTCTTGGGAACCTTCAGTGCAGCAGAATTTTTCTGTAGCCTTCCCCAGATCTGTGCCTTGCAACAATCCTGTCTCTGAGCTCTACGGCAGTTCCTTTGACATCATGGCTTGGTTTTTGCTCTGATATGCATTGTCAGCTGTGAAGCCTTCTATAGAGAGGTGTGTGCCTTTCCAGATCATGTCCACTAAATTTAATTTACCACAGGTGGACTCTAATCTAATTTTTCTCTCATTTTCAACTTATTTTATCCCGTGCCTGTTTCAATACCAATATGCATTGCTGTCTTAGCGGAAATGTCATTGTTGTTTTTATGTTTTGATGAGCTACTGGATATTTAAATTTCCCTTCAGGGATGAATAAAGTTTTATCTATCTATCTATCTATCTATCTATCTATCTATCTTTCGAATCGAGGCAAAGAAACATCTCAGCAACGATCAAGAGAAATGTGAGACATGAGCTAAATTTCAAGTGTTGTTGCAAAGGGTCTGAATACTTATGTCAATGTAATATTTCAGTCTTTCCTTTTTAATAAATTTACAAAATTTCTATAATTCTGTTTTCACTTTCTTATTATGGGGTACTGATTGTAGATTAATCAGAGAAAAACTGAATTTAAAAGATTGTAGCATCAGGCTGCAATATAAAAAAATTGAAAAAAGTGAAGGGGGTCTGAATACTTTATGAATGCGCTGTATCTCCCCATGACAAATTGTCTGTCCAAATGTAACTTTATTAAGTGCTTATTTTTTCTTCTTTCTACCTTTTAGGTTCAGTTTTCACCTGTCTCACTGTGGTCCTTGGTTTCTATCGCATTTGGATGTGATCAAAATAATCATTGATTTATGATCAATGACTGTGATTACAGCTGTATTTTCACTGTAGCCTCTGAACAGATCTCTCACATTTGGTCTGAAAATTGCAGTTTCTCTTCTCCTGTTGCTGCATTTCATATCAGATCTGTGTATGAGATTGCTTTTAAAGTAAGAGGCTTAGACCTTCAGTTACTGAGCCTCCATTCAGTCAGTTATTCAGTCTAACTTATCTTGATTTTTTCAGCACTTGCTCTGGCTCTAGATGCAGCCTCTGCATGAAGTGTTTGTGTGGGTGATTTTCATTTGTATTCCACCACAGCGTTGCTCATGCTGCAAAACAGTTTATCCCCACTTTCATGCAAAACCTCAGGAACTTGCAATGTGCACTTTTTAACAGTTGTTTTTATTGGTAATTGTAAAACACTCCTGTCAGACATGCCTGCTTGTTTTCAGCCAAAACAAGGAGGTGAATTTGGTGACAAACAGCTCAACATCTTTTGTTAAACTTGCAGGAAACAAGAGTTGGTCAAATTTGTAGTCATGTTGCCGTGATCATACAAAATTGCAAGATCGCCCAAAATTCACAGGGGTTGGTTGAATTTGCGTTTATTGTTATGATCACAACATTGTGAAATCCTTGAGGGACTGCTGGAGTCAAGTATAAAGACGCACCATCCGTCAAGGTTTCATACATAGCCTGTTCATTGCAGTATTTAAACAAAAGTAGACAAAATGAAGCTGAAATGGGCCTAATCCTGATTCACATTTCGGAAATTATTATCTTTCTTATTGTGCCTTAAAAGGACAAGGGTTTTATATGTGCACTTCTGATGCACATGTGCATTTTTGTGTGGGCTAAGGGCAAAGGAGTCACTGTAGAGGAAATCATGAAGATAGTGGATGGTAATGTGACTCCTCTAACCACTCCACATATGAGCACTGATATATAAACCTTATTGTACTAAAGGTCAGTAACCTCATGGTCTGTTGTTTATGGAAGAAATGTTATAATTTGAAAGATTCTCATTTGGTTGTTGTTGTAAATATTAAAATTACATGAAATTGTCAATAAATGTAATTATTTATGCAAAGTATGCAAAATTGTGTCTTTCATCAAAGTATTTGCTATTTTTAGACAGACCCACAACCTAGCTATCAGTGGTAAGGAGACCAGTTTGTGAGCTCATGTCAATTGCTTGGGCAGATTTATCTGTCATTCTGTGCTATGTCACAAGTTTCGTTGCTCTGATTGCGTCCAGAGGCACTTTGGTCTCTGCAACAGCTGCTAACATCCCTTGTAAATAACAGAGGTTCCATTCAAAATAAATTGTAAATTGTAAATAAATTGGTCTGGCGATGCTAGGCTGACCAATGGGGAAACTTAAAATTGAAATTAATTAAATTAATTTCACACAAGTCTAGACTGTTCTAACCTATATACTAGACTAATTCCTTCACCTTTTCTCTCAGCACACCAGATCTAAAAAAAAAAAGAAAAAGAAAAAGAAAGAAAACAACTCCCTTGTCTGCTTACCTTTCATAAATGTCAGCACAAATCTTCATTACTCATTAACTTAAAGGACCATACCAGTCATTATGCTGTTTAGCCTAATATCCACAAAATGCATATACTTCATTTTCTGCTAATCTTTTACCCAAGCAGCATGGGCATAGGGAATGCGGGGTACACGGGGGACATGTCCTCCGTACTTCCCGTATCTGTGCCTTCCATCTCCCGCACTTATACAGCCATTATGATAAATCACTCAATAGACCTCTGAACAATTTGTCCCCCTCACTTCTAAAATGATGGCTACGCCCCTGCCAAGCAGTTATATTTTAAAGCTGTGATGTCATTTTTTATCCAGCCATCAGTTTCCATTTACAGTGGTGGAAAAAAATTTTTCGGACACCCTATGCATTTCTGAAATATTGTATTAAGAATCACTCTTACGTCTTCAAGTGCAATTTCTTTTAGTACAGTCACAGCCCAAATACTAAACAAATCCTGAAAAAGCCATTAAAAACTTAAAATTGATTGGTTCCATAAAAATACATAAGAAATTTTAAGTATTGGGTCATTTTGGTACCAGTGATGAAGGTCGTTCTTTTTATTAAAAGACACATTTTTTGTTGCCAAGCTTCATGTCTATATAAAGCCAGCACATTTGAAAGTTCTTCAGACACAAAAATGGCTAAAACAAGGAACCTAACGCAGGAAACATGCCTGAAGATAAAGATTCTCAGCCAGGAAGGGTCCAGCTCCCCCCAGATAGCCAGGAAGTGCAGATGCAGTCCTTCAGCAGTTGGATACACTCTGCAGAAATACAGACGAACCAACAGCTTGGAAGACAAACCAAGATCTGGGCATCCAAGGGTTTCTTCAGCAAGAAATGACCGCATCCTGATCCGCATGTGCAGGCAAAACCACCGAATGACATCACAGGAGCTTCAGCAGCAGTGGTCAAACCAAACTGGTGTCCAGTGTTCCACCTGCACTGTACGTGGCCGACTTTTAGATCATGGCTTAAGGTCCTACAAGGCTATCAAGAAGCCCCTGATCAATGAGAGACAGAGGTTAGCCCGGCGTCGTTGGGCCCAGGCACACAAGAACTGGACAGCCAGGAACTGGAAGAAGATTCTGTGGTCAGAGGAATTTGTCAAGAATTTAGTTTTGTTAGTTTTTCTTGTAAACAATAAACAAAATATATATATATATATATATATATATGTGTGTGTGTGTGTGTGTGTATATATATATATATATATATATATAATTTGTATTTGTTTGTATCTGTCTAATGCAGCCACACCTTTTGAAACACAAAAAAGATTTTTCCACAAATATTTCATGATAATATTTGAGATTGTGTAAAGTTTTAAGGGTGTCCGAAAACTTTTTTCCACCATTGTATTCCACCATGATATGAAAATTGTCTCTCCAAGACAAACGTTCTTCACACCAGCATTCCATCATTGTAATGAAGTCGTCCAGATTTCCTAAAAGCAGCAGTACTGTTGTGTTTTGATGACTTGAAATTGGGCGGAGTGAAACAGTGTTCCCACCAGAAAATAGTCCCCAGGGAAATGTTTGCCTTACACAGCAAATTATCAGTTCGGTGGTTTATGTATATTGGTGACTGTTAGCCACAGAAGCACAACATTCGTGCATACCCCTGGTATGCACGTCATCACGTTGAAATACACAGGCATGGCCCGACATCATTATAAATCAATAGTTCAAATACATTCATCATGTCTTCCATTTAACTAAAAAATTTTTTTGGTCCTTTTAATCAGACATGGGATGTTTATTAACCTTGACAGTTTCGGAGGTCAATTGTCACTCTTCTCTGACAATGTCACACTAACTCGCGACAAGTGCCACCTACAGTACATGCAGTAGGTTACTGTAGCGGGTGGCAGAGGTCAGACTGGGAATGGGCGGCTCGCCCCGGGGTATTATTATTATTTTTAATAAATGCAGGTTAAATACGGGAAATTTACGGGAAAATACTAATACGGGAGGGGGCCGGGAAAGGAGGGTAAAATACGGGAAAATCCCGGCCAAAACGGGATACTTGACAGGTATGGAGCTTACTCATGTGATTACACATCAGGCAATCTGGTATGACACGTCACAGGCGCTCGCACGGCTTCACAAATAACAGCAACAACAAACACTCAAAGCGCCTCTGTCCGTCAGTGTCTAGTCAATTCTTATGGTACACAAAGGGTTAACAGCCGGTCTCCACTAGAAGTCCCGCCTCTAACCTAATATCACTCATCGATTGGCTCTGCCGTTTCTTGCTAATGTGTGATTGTAAAAAAGCGCTGGAGGACATGCACAGCAGAGTTTGTTTGGCTGGTTGGCCAGCAGCTACGCACACGGACTGTTTTCTTCACTGTTTATTTCGTCAGGTGGCAGTTAGAACAATAGTTCAGCATGCGTCTTTGAAATGAGAGCTTTTATCAGGCACATTGGCCTGTTGTCTCTAGGGAAGCAGGGATTATCCATTTTTACTAACCATGATATAAAATGTGAGAGAGATTTGGCAATGGACACTAATCTGTTTATATTTTGGTATTTAGTGTCAAACATTTATTTTATTTATGTTTCTGTATGGTGTTGTTGATGTACAGTATGATGCACAGTTGCACTAAAGACAAGAACTCAGTTAAATTGCCTGCTTGTCTTTCTTTAGTTGCCTTTAACTTAAAACATTACAGAATTATTAAATACTTGTAGTCAGTATAGATATTCATATATGCAGTATAAACATTAATGTCAATCCCTTACTAGTTTTTATTTTTTCTGATTATGATCGTTTGCTTGTTTATTTGATTAGCTCTACATGACATGAAATTTCAGTCATAAATTTAAAAAACATCAACTTTCAGGGGCGCTGCCTTGGAGCGCTTTTACGTCCCCACCAATGTCGAAATCAAACCTACACTCTTGGATGAGGCTATGTGCTAATGCTGCTAATCAACTAGCCAAGAGTACAAATGTGGTTATAATGGTGCGTTCCTTTGTACATTAAACTAAGTCGGAACTTGGAAAAAACTGACCTCCTACACGGAATATAGCAATGGAACACCCGAAGGAGTCGGAATTTCAAGACGGGAACTTGGAGCTTTTCGATGTAGATCGAGCTCGTTATTTACGGAGCAGATTCAACATGGCAGCGCCCACAGTGGAATTTATTTTCCCTTGAATATTGATTTAATCTTGTATTTTGAGCGGAGTGAACCGTTCAATACGTTGCAATTTCTCATTAGTCCCATGTAATGTTAGCCGAACTGTATTTTGATGACTTTTCAATAAATTGCGAACGTTATGGTCTCGCCTAGCTAGCTTGCTAACGATGGTGCTAGCCAACATTAACGTTGGCGCTGTAAACTTGGTTCAGCTGGCTCATGTTTGCTAACGTTGAGGTTACTGAATAATGTTAACTGAATATAAACTAGCTGGAGAAACATTAGCTTCGTGGGGGCGTCCATGTTTGTTTCCGCTACTTCTGACCAAATACAATGGAACACATTTATATTGGAAGTTGGGCTCAACACATTTTTTTTTAAGTTCCGACTTCGTTTTTTTTACCCAAAGGAATGCGGCATAAGTATTATACTTATCGGTGCTGCAAGTGTCAGGGGGTCCCCGGGAAAATTTTGACCCATCCAGCGGGTCCCTGACCTATGGTCCCTGACCTATGGTCCCTGACCTACGGCACGTTTTTTTTTTTTTTTTTTTTTTTTTAATCTTTTTATCTTCCACTGAATGCTTTTTAATGTTATTTTTATATTATTTTATCCAGCAAACAGAGCACAGTTTCTTTTATGCTTTTCATGTAATTTATTTATTATTCGTCTGTCCTGTTTCCTCTTTATGTTATGCTGCTGTGATGAATGAATTTTCCCCTTGGGGATGAATAAAGTCTACCTTACCTTACCTCACCTAACCTAACCCAGTACTACACAGGCAGGCTGCTCCTCCCATTCCAGCCAGAACCTCCCTCTCAAGTATATTGGAAACCTATGACCAATATTAATGTTTCATCCTATTAATTTACCGTGGTGCACCACCACTGCAAGATAAAATGTGAAATTAAAATAAACATTGTAAATTTTGGCTTACTGTTTTCTAAAAATAAAAATTATATATACAGTAGTCCTGTGTTATAGACATTGATTTTAATTTCATTAGAACAGTTGTTAGCACCAGAATCTCAACTTGAATCATAACTTTGGCCCAAACAGCAACACATTTGGGTACACATGATACACAAACACAATGGTGTGTGTGTGTGTGTGTGTGTGTGTGTGTGTGTGTGTGTGTGTCAGTCATGTAGTTAGGAGAAAATAGTAGTTAGGAGAAAATAGTTTTTTTCCGTTGCCCCATCGATCCACACTCCAGTGCAGTTGGTGGCGGTAATGAGGCAATAAGTTGGTTTTCCAACCACCAACAATCAGAAAGAAGAAGTAAAACTAGCTCCTCCGGTGTGGTTACACAACAACACGTGTAAAGCTGCTAGTAACATCTCACAGCGACTAACAACGCCAATACAAAAGCTGGTAAATCCTCGTGACGCTGCAAGAGTAAAAGGTGCGTTTCTCTGACTTAGAAGTTGTAATGGCTCGGTCACTTAAAACACGGTGGAGTGACGCAACTGGCTGCCAGCTAGCTACATTATCTAACAGAACTGAGGTAAACTAAGTGATAGGCACTGTTAATAATGTTGGTTATAGCTCTGTGTAAGGTAAATGGCAAGTGAAGCCTCCCCATTGTTAGCCGATGTCTTAGGCTTGATCTACACATGAAACTGGTATATACCATCCTAGCTCTAAGATAGCTTTAAACATAGTTTCGTTGTGAAGAACGTCACGTCGAATCCCATTTTAAAATAAATAAATAAATAAAGCAAGTTAGTTTTGCTTATTTGACAACGGCACGTGAACATTCTACGCATTTCTTGGATGGTAGCAATCATACTTCAGTTCGGCATAATTGCAATGCACAAGACCGCGACTTAAGCCAAATTTTAACTTAAATCGCTGGTTCGCCTGTTCTTCCCAGGATTTTCCTGCACAGAAATGCAGCGTTGAGAGTACTGCAAAAAATCTGAATCGAAATTTCAATAACCCAGTAAAATACTGAGCGCCGTTAACGATGTGCTAGTATCCAGTAGCATAGTAGCGAATCCTTCCTGGTGATATATAGTGTGTACAACCTGAAATGTTAAGAACTAGGCCGTTGCTATAATGCAAGAGCTGTCAGACGTCGATTAATTTAACTTGTTTTAGGGGCCCTTTTTTATTTTAAACTTGATTTTACTGCCAATACGCAATACATTTTTAAGAAGGCAATACAGAATTTTCATTAACAGACATTAACTTGCATGTATTTAATGCAGGGAAAGACGTCTTCGAGATGGTTCACAAGCCTCTTTGAGATAGTGTTATATTTTAATATGTTGACCTGAGTGTCAGAAAAAGGAATAAATGAACCAGAATAGTAAGTACAGCCAGTAGAATTAGTGGTAAAGGCCAAAAACAGTTGTTCTGCATTTTTGAGACCCAGACAAGATGCACATTTTGTAAAATTGGGTCTGTTGCCCTCTGGGAGGGACTAAAAAATTGCAAGCACAACTAGTGTGTTCAGGAAATGTTTTGTTCCAAAAGCAGTAGGTCTTCTAATTTCCTAAGTTACCCACAGAATTTGATTTTTTTTTTTTTTTTTTTTTTTTTTTTTTTTTAAATTTTATCTTATTCTATTTTATCTTATTTTATAAGCTGCTTTTCTGGCATGAGTTTTTATTTGCTGATGTCTTTTTGCTAACCTCTCTATGGCTTCTGAAACGAGACAAATTTCCAGTCATGGACAATAAAGATCTTTTTTAAGGTTTGTTTGTGTCTGTTTGTTTGCAGTTATTGTGTTTTAGATGCAGACATGGCTAATGTGTTCAGCAGCAGCTCAGAGGCTGTTCTTCAGCGTGTGGTCGATGTCACAGTGTCAACAAACACTCCTTTGGAAAACCTTGGAGAGCTGTATCAGATAAGGAAGACCTGTGACTTTATCACTAAGAATGACTTTAAAAAGGTAGGCATATCATTTTGCTTTTGGCCAAAAAAAAAAAATAGACTTGGTGTTTAAAAGCCAATTCAGTGATCATCTGCTTGTTGGGCAGACAAGCTCAAGGGTCAACTGATGTTTTTGAGAGAGCAGAAATGAGGAATTTCAGAATGACAAATCTGCAGCACCCTCATGGCACTTCACTTCATGTAACATGTTTGACTCCACAAGGTTGCACTGCAGTTTCCTGATGAGCTGCTGGTGGACTCACCGGCAATAGCTGCAGAGATCGAGAAGGAAACCCAGGCTACGCTGTTTATACTGGGAGACACGTCCTATGGCAGGTAACACACCAGAAAACCTGTGCTGTATAATACTTTAAAACTTGTTGTTATTGCAGTTAGTGACTCAGGAAGTGTCAGATCTCGGTCCATGATGAAGGTTGTACTCAAGAATAATATAACAAAATCCCCGTTTTTAACCAGGTTTCTTGTGAGTTTTTTTTAACCACTGTTCTGTTTTTTGATATTTAGTCAAGCACCTGTTTCACATATTTATGAAAGCAATCAAGTGACTTTGTTAAGGTTTCAAAGGCTTAAAAAGAGATTGTTCTTATCAGCCCATGCTTTATCTGGTTGGCTGTCCTTTGGATTAATTAGTGGGATAGTACAGTTCTGTCTCTGTACACTGACATGTTTGTGAGCAGCTGTTGTGTGGATGAAGTGGCAGCAGAGCATGTTGGAGCGGAGTGCATCGTGCACTATGGCAGAGCTTGCCTCAGCCCCTGCAGAAGGTTGCCTTTGATGTACGTGTTTGAAAGAAGAGCGGTGGACCTTGAGAAGTGCACCTTGGCCTTCAGAGAGCTTCACCCCAACACTCAGAGCCACGTCATTATCCTCTACGCTGTCAACTATGCCCATGTTATCAGTAAGTTACATAACAAACATGTGATTTTCACTTTTTTTCTGATTTTAAGTGGTTACACACATTTTAGCGAGGAAAAAACTAGTATGGCTGTTTTCAGTGGCGTCCCTTGACCTCTGACCTCCAGATGTCTGAATGAAAATCAGTTCTATGGGCACCCATGGGTCTCCCCTTTGCAGACATGCCCACCTTATGCTAATCCCATACAGTTTGAGCCACAAACCCTGCAGATCAGTTGTGTTCTTCCTGCCTGTGGTAAAATGGTGTATTTGTGCATACAGGGGCCAAAACAGTCTTGGAGTTGCATAAATTATTTTATTAATTCTTGAGTGGTCAAAAAATTATTACAATTTGTACCAAATATCTGTAAGAAATGGTATCAACTCAAAAATTGCTGCAACAACTTATGACACATAACTGAACATGGGAATGGCCATCATATGCTCCTATCATAATGTTCTAGCCCTTATGTACATTAAATAAATAAATACGCACCTAATCAAAAGACAATGTGTAATACAGATTTATGACCAAAATAATTTGACACGTAGTGCTGAGCTGCATCTCATATCAATCTGCTGGTTCCCAGCTTTCAGACGATGGTTACTATTTAAATGTGGAATCTATTGTTGACCTTTTATTTCCCCCTCCCTGTCCCCCCACAAGAATGAGTCAGATAAAAAGGGCTTGAATGTCCAGCTTAATTTCAGCCAGGGTTGAAGGTGCCATTCTGACACCACTGCACCTGCTACTTACTCATGTTGAGAGAACAAAGATTTTAGTTGTGGACTTCTCATCCACTTTCATTGCTATCCAATAGGGGTGGTAGGGGAATTGATACACCATACTATTGTGATATTTTGCATGGCAATATTGTGTCAATACACACACTACAAATACCAATCATTTTTTGGCCTGCCATGGACTTCAGCAAAAATCAGTGTTTCCCTGTTACTCTGGCTCGGTGTCACACCCCTGGTACACCTGGGAGCATAGTACTAGTACTCCATTACCTCAAAGCCAGACATCTAACCCCCTACTGACCACCAGCCAGCCAAAAAAAGACAATAAATCATATGTTATCGCAATACCCAGCATATCGCATAATGTTTAAAATCACAGTACTACTATATCATGACTTAAATATCATAATAATATCGTGGGGCCTCTGGTGATTCCCATATACTGTCCAACCCTGGGTTTTAGTCGTCATCTGCTGAAACAGACACAGCCATTAATATTAGCTTACAATATATATATTATGAACCACTTTTAGGCCCTCACTATTAAGGTTCCAGAATTCCGGGAATTTTCAAAGTTGGAAACTTTCCATGGGAATTAACGGGAATATTTGGAAATTTACAGGAATATATGGGAATTAACACAAATTTACAAAAATAAACTGGAAATTTGCAAAATTGTAGGTTAGCCTATAAGAGAGAACTTAAAAACCCATCTTGCTTGATTTCTCAGCGTTATAATGCCCAGCATGGGAGTAGGTCATTTAATTTGCTATTTCTTCCTCTCTCATGGTACAGAGATCCCTCCGGGTTTTATTTATTTATTTATTTATTTTATTTATAGTATCTAGGCTAATGTTGTTTACCCCGGTGTGATAATTATTTTTATTTTATTTTCCTTGTCTATAACTGACCTACCAATATGCCACTCCTCCAAATATTCCTAGTATGGGCTCCAGCGATTGTTTGTTATAACTATGTTCCTGTAGGCGCACCTTTCTGTTTAATCTATATTTTGGAGGCACTCTCGGTGCCGTGAGTATAGGTCAGCTTTTTGCTGCACAGTTTGGCCGTCTCTGTTACCTTGCAGCCTCTGCTGTAGATAGAGGGATTTGCCGCTTAGTTCCTGTTGCAGCTTTAGGTATGTTTTGGGGTTTTTCTGTTTATTCTTTTCTTGTGTATCAAACTGCCAGATTTTGTCATTTTCGTCATTTTCGTTATGCTACTCTGCTTCTTAAATGCAGGATAGTCACTCAGTTAAGCCAGGAATGAGTCCCATTACTTTTACCTTCTGGAATTGTAGACATCTCGGCAAGGCACTTGAGAGAGGGAAAGTATTTTCACATTTAAAATCCTTGTCATCTGAATATATCTTCCTACAGGAGACCCACATTCAGCCAACAGAGCAGAGACGTTTGAGATCTTTATGGGTGTCACAAGTGTACCAATCCACCTTTTCTTCAAAGGCGAGAGAGGTTGTCGAGGTTGTCATACTTGTCCGCAAACCCATACTGTTTGTATTTAACTCCATGACCACGGACTCAGGTGTGAGATATGTCCTAGTCACCGGCACAATTAACTCCTTCCCATTAGCCCTCTTAAATATTTATGCACCCAATTTTGACTGTCCTGACTTCTTTCGTAAAGTTTTCAATTTTGTTGCAGAATATAATAATCAGAATCAGAATCAGAATCAGAATACTTTATTGGTCCCCAGGGGGAAATTACTTTTTGTTACAATAACAACTCCCACTCCAAGTGTACAAGTTAAAAGAGCAAATAGTCAAGAAAAATAAAGAAAGGAATATAAATATAAATATAAATATATATAGAATAATAAAAAGAAAAGAAAACATATATGTACAAGTGCAAACATAGACAGGAGTTATTGCACTATAGGTTATTGCACATAAGTATGCTATTGAATATGGATTATTGCACACAGGGAATTTGCACAGAAGTTAGTTTATGGGGCCAGCCCCCTTACTCAGAGTGTCTGACACT
Organism: Myripristis murdjan; assembly: GCF_902150065.1. Classification (NCBI taxonomy): domain Eukaryota; kingdom Metazoa; phylum Chordata; class Actinopteri; order Holocentriformes; family Holocentridae; genus Myripristis; species Myripristis murdjan. Next base: position 29,202,078 of record NC_043999.1, read on the forward strand.
TAGAGTGAGGAGTTGTACAGTTTGATGGCCACAGGCAGGAATGATTTCCTGTGTCGCTCTGTGGTGCATCGTGGTGCGATCAGTCTGGTGCTGAAAGAACTCCTGTGTCTGACCAACACGTCATGGAGCGGGTTGGACACATTGTCCAGGATGGCATTCTCCTCTCTAACACCACTGTCAGAGAGTCCATCTTCACTCCCACAACGTCGCTGGCCTTGCGGATCAGTCTGTTGAGTCCGTTAGCGTCTGCTACCCTCAGCTTGCTGTCCCAGCACACCACAGCATAGAGGATAGCACTGGCTACCACAGACTCATAAAACATCCTGAGCATAGTCCTGCAGATGTTGAAGAACCTCAGCCGCCTCAGAAAAAAGAGGCAGCTCTGTCCCTTCTTGTACAGGGCATCAGTGTTCTTCCTCCAGCCCAGTTTATTATCAATGTGAACCCCCAGGTACTTGTAGTCCTCAACAATGTCCACATTGACCCCCTGGATGGAAACAGGGGTCACCGGCACCTTGGTCCTCCTCAGGTCCACCACCAGTTCCTTGGTCTTTGTCACATTGAGCTGTAGATGGTTCTGCCCACATCATGTGACAGAGTTGCTCACAGTAGTCCTGTACTCCACCTCATCACCCTTGCAGATGCATCCAACTACTGCTGAGTCATCCGAGAACTTCTGGAGGTGACAGGTCTCTGTGCGGTAGTTGAAGTCGCTGGTGTACAGGGTGAAGAGGAAGGGAGAGAGGACGGTCCCCTGCGGTGCCCCAGTGCTGCTGACCACTCTGTCTGACACACAGTGCTGTAGGCGCACATACTGTGGTCTGCCAGTCAGATAGTCCACAATCCAGGACACAAGGGAGGAGTCCACCTGTATCGCCGTCATCTTCTCACTCAGTAGAGCCGGACGGATGGTGTTGAAGGCACTGGAGAAGTCAAAAAACATGACTCTCACAGTGCCCCCCATCTTGTCCAGGTGTGTGTAGATGCAGTCGAGCAGGTAGAGGATGGCATCCTCAGCTCCTAGTCGGGGCTGGTAGGCGAACTGGAGGGCGTCCAGATGTGGTGTGACCACAGGCCGGAGCTGCTGAAGGATGAGTCTCTCCATGGTCTTCATAATGTGGGAGGTCAGCACCACCGGTCTGTAGTCTTTGGAGCTGCCGGAGCGCGGCGTCTTCGGCACGGGAACGACGCAGGACGTCTTCCACATCACGGGGACCCTCTGTAGACTCAGGCTCATGTTAACATAGTCATCAAGGGTGACTTTAACTGTTACTCCGACCCCCAGCTGGACAGGTCTTCCAACGAAGTAGGCCCATCTCTGAAATCTGTACCCGTTGTTAATGATCTTATGAAATCGTTAGATTTAGTCAATATCTGGAGGCATCAGCACCCCCTTGAGAGGCAGTACTCTTTTTTTTCCTCCCGTACATTGTAGTCTTGAGAATTGACCATTTTTTTAGTTGACTCTAAACTAATCTCGTTCACAGTTAGTTCAGCATATCATAGTATTTTAGTAGATCACGCCCCTCTTTCTATCCAAATTCTTTTCAACCTCCATACACCATCATACAATTAGAAATTCAATCCCTCCCTAAATTTGGACCAATCTTTCCATGATTTCATTTCGGCCAAGATGTCAGACTTCCTGCTTATTAATGATAATCAGGAAGTCTCTGATTCAGTTTTATGAGAATCGTTTAAAGTAGTACTGCGGGGTCACATAATTTCATACCAATTGTCCATTAAAAGGGCCAGGCTGAGGCGTCTTGCAGATAATGAGACCGAGTTAGCAGTGCTGGAGGATACCTACTGCAATACAAACGATGAAGACACCCTCAACACCATTCTGAAGATAAACTATGAGTACAATCATATGCTTGGGGAACAGGTTGGAAATTATATCCGAAAACTCAAACAAAAGCATTTCAAGCTAGGAGATAAACCTGACAAATTACTTGCTAGGCAGTTAAAAGGCATACAGGCTGATAGGGCAATACATAAAATTTCCTCTGCCACTGGACAATTGATAACTGATCCTAAACTTATAAATGACATATTTTTTTTTAACTTTTTCAGTCATTTATATAAGTCTAAAGCTACTGATACCGACCTCGACGATTTTCTCAATTCATTGAACATCCCAGTTCTCAGTGAAGCCGCTAAGCTAGATAGATGAGTACTTTGTTGATCCTTCACAGGAAGCTAGAACTGGATTCTGACTTCACACTTCACGAGGAAATCAAAACAGCCATCCACTCTTTTCCCAATGGTAAAGCCTGTGGCCCTGACGGGTTCGGAATAGAATTCTACAAAAAACATAGTGACATAATAGCCCCTCTTCTTCTTCAGATGATTAAATGTTCTGTGAAGGATGGAATCTTTCCTAATAGGGAACAGCACTAATGTTGCATTGCCCCTTAAGCCTGCTAAACAGCAACCAAAAGATTGTTGCAAAAGTTATGACGAGGAGCCCCTGGCTATTTCTATCAGAGCCAGCCCACAGATTACTGGCATGGCGTCCTGACCCTGTCAGACGTTAGGTGTCCCTCACTCCTCTCTTAAATCTTATAAAGAATTTCGGACAGCTCTCTGGTTTTACCATTAATTGGGAAAAAAGTTTGTTTATGCCTTTGTCTTGTGGCCTTGACTCTGCCTTTCTTAACAGCTTACCATTTAAAGTCTCCACTGATCACTTTTTGTACCTTGGGATCAACATTACCAGGAACCCAAAACTGCTTTTTAAGCTGAATTACTTGGACCTGATCGGTAAACTTAAAATCATGATAGACAAATGGAAACTGCTCCCTCTCTCATTAATTGGGCGTGTCAGTATTATCAAGATTGTAGTTCTCCCCAAATGTATGTGTCTTTAAACATACCCATATATCTCACAACTTCTTTTTTCAAGATGGTAGATTCCATGATTATTCCCTTCATTTTGGCCGACAAACCCTCACGTATCTCTAAGGCACACCCACAGAAACCCACAGCAGATGGAGGTCTGGGCCTCCCAGTCTTTCGTCATTACTACTGGGCCAGCAGCGCCAGAGCATGGGTTTTTTGGAGTCACTCTGCTACGCTATCATGGCCAGGCAGAGAGTCTCTCTCTGCCCTAGATGGTCTGTAAATGAGACTTGTGCAGCGTCAGGGCTCATAGGTGCCTCCTTAGCAGCTGTTCTGTTCTCCAATCTAAAGCTACCTTTTGGATGTCTGAGGGATGATTTTGTTTTGAATAAGTCTTTTAAAATCATGAAACAGATTAAGGGTGTGCTGAATCTCCCAGGATTTTCCATCTACGCTCCCATCTGTCAAAACGCTTGTTTTAAGCCAGGCAAGTTGGACGCTGCTTTCGCACAGTGGCTAGACAAAAGTATGTCCATCATCAAGGACCTCTATACTAACGACCACTTTGCTTCCTTCACTCAACTGCAAGCAAAATTTGGTCTCCCTTTGAGCTGTTTTTTTCAGTATTTGCAAGTTAGAAATTTTGTCAGGCAGTCGATCCCTCACTTTGAAACAATGCCTGAGCAACACAGCTTTTATGAGCTTATAAACCTCTACTTCCAAACACTGAGGGCCCTATCTTGCGCCAGACTCCCTAAACCCGCTATTTGCGGATTTAGGATTTAGGAAGAGGCGTTCCCCCGTAAAAGTTGCTATCTTGTGCACCTCCCGCTATCCGCAAAACACCTCCGCTACCCGCTATATTATGAATAGGCGTGTTTTGGGCGTTATGCCAGTTAAACCAATCAGTGTGCCAAGTGCCATTGCCTTTAAGGGCAGGATGCCCTATCCTAAATCCTAAATCCTAAACCCGCGATGGAGAGAGGGAGGTAGATTTTCTCAGGGCTTCTACTGAGGCTAAAGCAAGTTGGCTTTATATATATATATATACATATGATATATTATATTATAGGCGAGTTAATTTGGGAGGTGGAGCCACATGTGTCCAAGTGGACGTGTCACAAGGTTGTACTGATTGAGTAAAATCCCCGGCCACACCACACACACACAAGAGGCAGAGGTGGAACTATGTGTAAACTAATTTATTGACAAGGTAGATTGGGCAAATAAAATATTAAAAATAAAAATATAGCACAGATGCTGGCTTATGATAAAACAATAAAACGTGCTGGCGTAAGTGTCCAATTAAAACAGTCTTTCCTCTAAACAGTCTATATGAGTAATATACTCAGTCCATTCCGGCGGCGTCCCGGTATCAGTCCGACCGTGTGCGTGGTGAGGCTCTGTCGGGGCGCGCATTGAAGCCGCCTGGGCGCGCTCTCCTAACAGCCCAAACTTTAGGGATAGCGGATAGCGGATAGCGGGTGGTCCTGACCACCCGCTATCCGCTATCCCTAAAGTGTGTGCGCAAGATAGCAACCTTAGGGATAGCGCATGAAACACGCCCACGAACACACCTCCAGGCGCAAATGACGGAGTCGGCATAAGGATAGCGGGTAGCGGGTGGCGCAAGATACCGTTTAGGGATAGCGGAAGCTCCTAAATCCGCAATTTGCGGGTAGCGGGTAGTGGCAGCGGATAGCGGGTGGCACAAGATAGGGCCCTTAATCTCTCAATTTGTTGATCTTTTTAGTTTGGCAACCCCTTCTCTCCATAGTAAGGAGGCCTGGATATCAGACACTGGAGATGAGATTTCGGATGCGGCCCAGGGACTGAGTAGGATCAAAACTTGTTCTATTAATGCCATACTGCAACTTATTCAGTTCAAAGTCATTCATCGGTTACATTTTTTGACAGCAAGACTAAACTGAACAGGATCTTTCCCTCTGTCTCTGCTACATATATTTATCATTTTTCATTTATACAGTAAAAAAAAATATGGTAAACAGCTGATCCCTGATAGTCTTCTGATAATGCAGGGCTGGTCCAACTTTTCTTTCACTCTTCCCTTATGATTACAACAAGCCCTCATGTTCAGCATGGTCGTAGCAAAACGGGTTATTCTGAAAGAGTGGAAATCAGTTTCCCCTCCCTGTTTCAATAAATGGCTGAATGACATGGTTTCCTGTATATATTTGGAAGAAATTCGATATACTCTGTCAGATTCTTATCACAGGTTCCTTGATGTCTGGGGCCCTATTATTGAGTACATTTGAAGGTGAAACTACGTTGGACTGTTTCACTCTGTCTTATTTTGTACTGTACCAACAGCATTGCGCTTGGAACAACCAAACCTCTATTCTCCATGACTTCTCTAGGTCTCAGCTTTGTGGACTCTGTCTCAGACGCTAAAAACCCACTTCAGGACTCTTGAATCAATATGTGGACTGACATGCATACTTGTATTTTTGTTTACAGTTTGTACTGTTTTGTTTGTTTTGTTAATATTATCTGAGTGTCTGTATGTTGTTAAATTGAAAAACTTTATAAATAAAGTAAAAAAAAAAAAAAAAAATTAGTTTGCACACGTCTACGTAAGACAAAATTTCCAAAATTCCCCAGCTTAACTTCCCATAGAAAGTTTCTGGAAAGGTACAAGAAATTTTCCGCCCCTTGGCAGCCCTACTCACTATACATATTTACGTATTTTACAGAGCCACACACTCACACAAACGCACCATTCATTCTCTGAAAATAGGTTTAAAGTAGGGTTGGGAACGATTAACCGATATGACTGGATAACCGATTTTACAGGCGAGAGATACGACTGTGTTGGTAGCAGACTCCTCAGTCGATACGAACCAGCCATGAATCCTTAGATGAATCGATTGTAGAGTTGTGGATTGGATATCGCGAGACTATGAATCGGTTGCCTGAGGCTTTACAGTTTTCATCTCTAAACAACGCGAGAGCTCACGAAAGGGACTCTCCCGCATGGTCCGTAACGTTAAGGGGCTTTCACATAGTGCGTGCTCGGCGCAGACCTCGGCCGCCGCAGCCGTTCATTGTGTATGTGATCGCGTGAGGCGAGGGCGCACCGGTCTGTGCCGAGAAGGGCGCAGCGTGGAGCTGGTTTGGCGCCCTGTGAGGTCAAATCTGGGTGGCACAACCCCTCCAGTCGTTTCACCTGCACCTGCACCACCAAGAAAAAATTACATCAACTGCACCGGCACCGCACAAGTCCAAAAGGCAGAGAAAACTTCCAGGCTACAGCAGCACACTGACATGGATTGTGTAACAAAGTGAAGAGTTGCCACTCCACTCTATTTTCACTGGCTAACAGCAGCACACTGACAGCTTAGCTTGTCTATTCAGAGAAGAGGTATCACTTCGGCTTATTTTTCATATTCAATCTGTGTTATCACATGCATACTACTGCTCATTCATTGGTAGTTGAATTGTTAGGTCTGTTTGATAAGTATTTTACATTTTTAAAACAAATAATAATTTAACATATTGTTAAATTATTGGAGTCAAGCTTACTGGTAAACATCTAGTCCTTCAAGATAATGTATTATGTTCTACAACTCATAAACATACACTAACACTACATACCGAGTGTTTGAGAAGCATATCTCCTCTGTGTTACAAAAGATCTGAAGTAAAAAGTACTCTCTTGTTGTCCCCTCCCCAAGTTAAAACATTTTCAACTTGGGGGCAGCGCGCACGGCCACCGGCGCCAGCCAGCTCCGCGTGGACCGGTGTGCCCTTGCGCCCCTCGACCACATACACAATGAATGGCTGCAGGTCTGTGCCGTGCGTGTGCTATGTGAAAGCCCATTAGCTAGATTAGCCGTAGCCGTGACGGTCAGAGAAAAAATAACAATGAATGATTTATTTAACAATATTAGAGTTGTCACGGGTCTGGACAGAACCGTCACTGGGTCCGTGCCCGGACCGCGGTCCACCATTTGGTGATGCCCGGTCTACATCAACAAACTATCGTATTGTTTTTACACCGTATCGAATCGTGTCGTTCTTAAACTGTATCAAATAGAGATAGATAGATAGATAGATAGATACTTAATTCTTCTCGAAGGAAATTCACAAATCGTTCTGTATTAAAAATATATCGTTTTTGAATCGAATTGTAACCCGTGTATCTAGATATGTATCGAATCAGCATCATGCCAGAGATTCCCAACCCTAGTTTAAAGGTATACTGTGCCAGCTATCAATGACTGTGGCATATGATAAGCAATAATATGAAATCAGAATTTGATGTTGAACTTGACAGCCTTTTGACAGCCTGTGCACAACTTCTTATGCAGGCCATGTCCATTTTCCATGTTTCTGGAATGACAGGGCCTCTCAACTTAAGTCTGACTACAGCTGTGAAACCTTACCTGAGACTCCCCATCTCTGTGTGTTACTGCTGCTGCCCTCCACAGATTGTTCTGTTGTTTTCTAATGGCACAGTTAGTGAACATTTGTTTCAGTTTAAATAGCAAGTGTTTTAGATGCTTCACATTCCATACTATGTTGTTTAAGTTTATTAATGCTTTTTCCAAGGAACTGAATATAGTATTTTTTTTCCCCCAGGTCCTCTGCTGACACTCCTAACTCCAGACTATCCAAACATTGTGGGCTCAACACTTATTGTGGAGGGGGAGCAATGCTGCAGTCACTCAGATGGAGACAAAAACCAGATTGTGTGTCAGTTTGGAAGGCAGTTTGCCTTGAAAAGTGGTTTAAGCATAACAGACTACAGTATGTTCTATATTGGCACAGAGGGCGCTTCTTTACGAAACTTCATGATGACCTGGAACCGTTGTTCTTTCTGCTCCTATGATCCCATAACACTGACTGGAAGGACAGAGTCTGTAAACATCAACCGGGCTCTGATGAAACGCTATTACGCTATAGAGAGGGCCAGAGATGCCCAGGTGGTTGGCATCCTGGTTGGTACGCTGGGTGTGGCCGACTACCTCAGCATCATCCAGCAGTTGAAGGAGACCATCCACAGAGCTGGGAAGAAGAGCTATATGTTTGCCATGGGAAAACTTAATGTGGCCAAACTTGCTAATTTTCTTGAAATTGACATTTTTGTGTTAATTGCATGTCCTGAGAACTCACTGCTGGACTCCAGTGAGTTCTACAGACCCATTGTGACACCATTTGAGATGGAGGTGGCTTGCAACAAGAACAGGGAGTGGTCAGAGGAGTATGTCACAGACTATCACCATCTGTTGCCAGGTCAGATTGGCTCTTACGGATGAGAAAATCCCAAAGAGATGTTTTAATAACCATGATCTAAACACTGAATTCACAGATTTAATGATGCAAACAGACATTTCTGTCTTCATTGGAGTCTCTGACAGTAGTAGTAGTCTGTTTGCACCATTAAAAGCTTTGAAATTTATATTTTAAAGGGTTAAATTTTTATTATTATTTTTTTTTTTACTGTAGCACATTGCTAACATAGTTCTGTAAAATTTAGAACACACTTTCTCAGTCCCAGACAACCCCCCCCACCCCCCCCCCCACCCCACCCCACACACACACACACACACACCTCAAGTATTTGTGTTGTAATAATTGAAATACTAAAATATTTAAAGTAATCAATTAATGGGTTGAACAGTTAGTGATCGACTAGGAAAATCTTAGGCTGGGGGCAGCCCAAATACAGTTCTTTGCTTCCTTAACAAATTATTATTAGCCATGGTGTAAGCAATGATATGTGATGAGTCAAAATCATACAGCTATTTGAATATCTTTCTGACCAATAATAACACCAAGTCTTGGGTGTCACGTGTAAAGGTTCACATTCTCAATCTTGTTCCAGGTGGGCGGAGTCATGTTCCCCTCTTTGATGTGCGGGAAGACGGCGATGAGACGGATGTGTCGCTGATCACAGGAGCTCTGCGAGGTACACATTTGTTACCCAGTGGACCTGCAGCATCCTCATCTGGCTCCTCCCTGATCTCCAGGAATGAGACACTCACAGTGGCCAAAACTAACTCAGCTGGTATGTAGAATCTGAATACCTTAAAGTGAAAGTTTGGATTCTTAGTTATATAGAGGTATTTGTTGGGTCTATGCGAGCGTAATACATCCATCAACTTCAGTCAGTCAAGAATGAGAGCTTCACTGGGAGTGTCCAGCTCCAAAACAAATACAGAAGTTAAGTAGAAATACACAGGAAAACAACATGATTTTGAGAGCCAATACAAAGCTGAAAACAGTGGCAGTGCTATGGCAGAAAATAGTTCTGCTGTTTTGGAAATTGGGACTGAAGAAGAGTGTTGAAAGTTAAACAAAAATAAACTTAAACAGTTTTTCAGCTTTGTGTCACTGATCAGAATCATATTGGTTTCCATTCTATATCTATTTCTTTCATTTTGTTATTTTGCTATCCAAGAAGTTGCATTGACACACACACAGTCTGTGGTCATGCAGATAAATTATTTGGAGTAAGGTAGTCCTCACCCTAACCCTACACCTTACCCTGATTCTGACAAGCACAAGATATCTGATGGACCTAATAGGCTAGCAGCAAGTCCTCAAAAAAGGCTTTAGTTATCCACAAAAATACAAATTCCGCCTAAGTCTGGGGTCGGCAACCTCAGGCACGCATGCCACGGTTGGCACCCCACAGCATAATCATTGGCACACTGGCAAAGGCCCTCTCAGTAGGCCTATCGTTTAAAATCACCCGTCAAGGATGGTACCAGCTCATGAGTGACAGCGTGAGTTTGAGTGACAGCTCAAACTCCCGCCCACACACTGCATTTTGCAGGTGCAGCCGCTGCCCTGCTGCCCCGCCCAGATTTACCACACAGGCCGACGCTTCAGATGTGGTAACCGTAACGTTAGCTTGCTGATGGCAGCGCCGCCGGCTAAAAAAGCTAAAGTTAGGGCATTCCAGCCCTCTTGGACAGAGGAGTTTGGCTTTGTGTCTCAGAGGAATGGTGCCGTGTGCACTTTGTTTTCAGAATGTTGTGTGCTGAACGTCAAGTGTTAAGCAACATTTTGAGACAAAGCACCAGACGGCTTTCACAGACCATGCTGATAAAGTCGATTAAACGCGTTGTGTCCAGGTATGGGAATCAAGCCAGCACCCTCAAAGACCTCACCACTGCTAAAAATGATGCCGCTGAAGCTAGTTATCGCATTGCTCACTGCATTGCTAAGCATGGAAAGCCGTTCACCAATGGAGAATATATTAAGGAGGCTTTTCCCAGTTGCTCAGATATACTTTTTGAAAACTTGCGAAACAAAGAAACAATCATGTCAAGAATCAAGGTGAAATGTCAGATCATCAAACAGCGGGGTTAAAAGATGCGTGTGTGTGCAGGTGTGTTGGAAATGTTTTTGTATTTTGTGTCATACCATAATTTAACTTTGTTTTAGCCTACTGTTGATTTTGGCACACTCATTGACAAGAGAATTTCAAACTGGCACTCCATGTCAAAAAGGCCCCTGGCCTAAGTTAAAGATAAGATAAGATATAAGATAAAATATTCCTTTATTAGTCCCATGAAATTTCACGCATTACAGCAGCAAAGTGGATAGCAAGATATGAAGCATAATTTACATTATAAACAGATAATAAATAGCAAAAAGCAATATAAACATTATAAAAAAGGAATATAGAAAAACAAAATAGAAATATGAACAAACAAAATAGAAATATGAACAAAGATAAGATAAGCTATTCCTTTATTAGTCCCACAGTGGGGAAATTTCCAGCATTACAGCAGCAAAATGGAGAGCAAAAATACAAAGCATAATTTACAGTAAAAACAGACAATAAATAGCAAATAGAAATATGAGCAATTTAAACAACGGAAGAAAATAGAAATATGAACAATGGAAGAAAGTAGAAATATGAACAATTTAAACAATGGAGAAAATAGAAATATGAACAATTTAAACAACGGAATAACACAGTTAAGTGAGCACAGTGGATGTGCATTGTAGTGCAGTCAGTGCAGTCCTGGAGAGTGTGTGGTCGGTCTACTGGGAGCCCTGGTTATTGGAGAGTGTGTGGTCTACTGGGAGCCCTGGTTATTGGAGAGTGTGTGGTCTACTGGGAGCCCTGCTTGTTGTAGAGTCTGACGGTTGCAGGAAGGAAAGATCTGCGATAACGTTCCTTCACACGTTATCGCAGGTAAAGTTATGTTTACATGAGCTTATATCAATATTTATTTATATAAAAATAAAAATTTGACTCTCTGGTTATGTTGGGCAGGTACCTACTTCATACCACAGCAAATTTGATGAAAATCTGAGTGAGCATTAGGCCAAGCAAAAAAAAACTTTGGGTTCCGGTTCCTTGTCATTTAAGGGCATTAGTAGGTAGGGAATTTATTTTATTTTATTTTTTATTTTATTTAGCATTTTAAGGATGGGTGGGGGGGGGGGGGGGGGGGGGGGTATTTTATTTATTCATGGGAAGGATGGGTAGGTAGGGATTTTATTTTATTTTATTCTTTTTTTTTTAATTTTCGGAAGCGATGTATGGGTTGCATTTTAAATATAATTATTTCAATATTTGCATAAGTTACCACCTTTTTAACGGACGGAGCAGCGTTATTACTAGCAGAGGGAGGTGTCTCTGGTTCGCATTGCAGCACTAGGTACCTGAAGTAGTGCTGGGTATCCATTCAAATTTCAAGAATCGATTCGATTCCGATTCACAAGATTCAGAATCGATTATCACAATTCAATCTGATTCGATTTGATCCGATATTGATTTGGTTAGTTTTATTAAAAAGCACTTTGAGCTGTTACTAAATTACATGCCTGTCTAGTTATGCAACACATTAATACTTGTATTATATTGTGTCATTCGACAACAAATTAATATAGGTATTGATAATTAAAATGGCTGTAAGACTAGCAAAAATGGCTAGGACCACCTTTTGTAGCACAGAGGAGATATGTTGCTCAAACACTTGGTATGTTGTGTTAGTGTATGTTTATGAGTTGTAGAACATAATAAATGATCTTGCAGGAGTAGATGTTTACCAGTAAGCGTGACTCAAATAATTTAACAATATTTTAAATTATTATTTGTTTTAAAAATGTAAATTACTTATCAAACAGACCTAACTATTCAACTACCAGTGAAAGAGCAGTAGTATGCATGTGACAACACAGATAAGTCAAAAAAAAAAAAAAAAATAGCCAAAGTGATACCTCTTCTCTGAATAGACAAGCTAAGCCAGTGTGCCGCTGTTAGTCAGTGAAAATAGATGGGAGTGGGAACTCTTCGCTTTGTTACTCTTCGCTTTGTTTGTCAGTGCGCTGCTGTAGCTGGAAAGTTTCTCTGCCTTTTGGACTCGTACGGTGCCGGTGCAGTTGTTGTACGTTCATATTCCACACAAATGGGAATTTAAATGAAGATCGATTTAAAATCGGAGGATCGATCTTTTCAACACAGGTCTATCCTGAAGTCGAATACACCCATCATGCCCACCACCATAGAGCCAAGCTCCACGGTGGGGGCAGCAGGCAAACATGACGGATCCCCCGTCATGTTTGCCTGCTGCACTTGCAAATCTACAATGACACTGTTTCACCTCTTTCACTACATCTGCAAAGGTTTTCTCTTGTAGTCGGATTATTTTCGCTGGTGGTTTGCGAGGACAAATCACACACACTGTGTGGAAGTCCATTCTTTCCAGCCGGTGCTGTTGGTGACGTGTGATTCTATGAAGTTATTTTCTGAAGTTACGCGAGAACATCACAAATAAGGCGAGTGCAACATGCATCAAAATAAAAGCCCTGCTTAACTTTTGACCAATGCCAACAAGGTCACACTCGGTCGCATAGTGCCTTTATTTTATTTTTTTATTTTATTTTTACACAGAGGCCAATAAAATAATCTGACTCGGGGGTTAAATGGGACAGTCGGTCGGGAACCGGAACCCAAAGTTTTTTTTTTTGTCTGGCCTTATGAAATTATGGGCTTTTTTGTCACCTCACCCCTAATCGGACAAGCTTAATCTGGTTCTTTTTCACATATTAGGGTAGGTCTAACGAATAGCCCAAAAAACTGATTTCCCACAAAAATAAAGTTCTACAACCATCCATTTCATTAATGAGACACATATGGGATATGAAAAATCATAGTTGTGTGTTGTTATAACTGATTGGATTTAAGTCTTAGGGATGGCGAAAATGGAAAATTTTCTTGGTCGACCTCCGGGCCTCATTAATCGGTTTATTTCGGTTAACCGAGAATATTATTGTAAACCATAAAAGAATAACTGCAACAAATAGAAGCTAGCAGCGCTAGCACCGGCGCCATTGTCTTGCCCCGGACGCATACCACTACGTCCGTGACAAACATAAGCTTGGCTCGTTTCTCCCGTAGATATCTATAATATCTATAATATAATTATAATATACCATAATATAATTATTATCGATATCTATGGTTTCTCCGGTCTGTCTCTACCGAGCTGAGCTCTGTGCGTAATGACGTCATCGAAACCCGGCAGAGCGTCCCGTCGCCATGTTTACCGTATTGAACTGTATGTAAGCGCAAGAGCAACTTCTCCGCCTTCAGGAACAGTTGGAATTTTTCGATTGATAAATTCTTACGGTAGTTACGGTATTTACAATCTGACATGCGCATTTGTGTCGGCGACGACACGTTCGGACTAGAGTGCCTGTAGAGAGAGTGGCGACAACTCCGTTCAATCCAACGTTCCGTTTTTTCACAACAATGCCGGCGTAAAGAGACCCTCTCTCTACAGGCACTCTAGTTTGGGCTTAAAGGGTTTTTAACCGACAAGATTATTCGGTTAAAGTTCAAACGGTCAACAACCGGTCAAACGGCCACCGGTTAGCATCCCTACTTTGACTTCCAAAATCTGAAGGTCCCTCCTGCTAGACTGTAATGCCAGTTAATAAAAACACAGGCTGTCTAACTGACGTTTTGTGGACTGAAGCCCTAACAGAACAGCAACAAGAACAGAAGTCTGTTCTTGTTTTCTTTTGGCCCAATCAGCCAATCAGAACCTGCCTGCCTCACTCAGTGGACAGTGGCACTGGGCACTGGTCCTCCCTGTGGTTAGATGAAGCATTGCACTGCTAGGGGTGTAATGGTTCACAAATTCACAGTTCAGTTCAGAGGTGCAGGGTTCAGTACGTTTTTGATACAGCAAAGACATATAAATGCCAGATTGATTTTTTTTTTTTTTCTTTTTTTTTCTATACCCTGATGGCTTGTGGAGCTGAAACACATTTGTTAGCAGTCAGATTTTTAAATCTTACATAGACATGTAATAATGAAGGATTTTTAACATTTTTTCAGTGGAACAGTGTTCCTTGGATGTTTTTTTTTTGTTTGTTTGTTTTTTGTTTAGTTTTCGGGTTGTATCCTACACGGTGTTTGTTTAAAAAGAAGATTAACTTAAAAATATATTTCCCATAATCTTTATTTAGTTTGAAGCTATACCTAATCCATCTTCATAATTTCTCATTTAAAAAAAAAGCATTTTTCATAAATTTGTGAGTTTTCTCTCATAAATTTACAAGTTTAGTCTTCTAAGTTTTGAGTTTTTTTTTCTTTGATTCTCTGATTCCCCATAATTTTGTTTTTTAATCTTTTTAGTCTTTTGTGTAACAAGTCTGTGGTATTATACTAGACATTCTCTTTTTGTGTTTGCAGCCTGTTTCCTAGCAGGTCGCAGTTGGCAGGGCCTGGAGCAGAAGCTGGGCCACACACCTGTGGTGAAGGCAGTGGAAGGAAGGAGAGGCATCGCTATTGCCTACGAAGATGAAGGAATGTGAGAATCATCCTTATTTTGGCCCACTTACCTGCAGTCACTGATATTAACTGTACATTGTAGCTGTATGCAGTAGTTTGAGAGTTTACCACGCAAGATTTTGACTCTCACAGAAAGTTTCATATATGAAGAATGTCCATTCAGTGTCATTGTTACTGTACTGTAATGTTCATAACAAGCTAATGCACTATGTGATTTTTTATCACATTGGGTTGTGGTGTAATACATAGAAATTGCAAATATTTTTTGAATTTTGTGTGAATTTTTTGTTTAGAGTACAAATCCTTTTCATCATGAAAATAAAAACCGGAATGTTAAAAAATTTAAGAATGTAGTTAAGTTTCAGTGTCATGGACAGTGCAACAGTGTGCTAACCGCCCTGTGGCACTCACCCCCATCCTGATGAAGTGCTTTGAGAAACTGGTTCTCCAGCACATAAAGAACAACATCCCTGCCAGTCTGGACCCTCAGCAGTTTGCATTCAGAACCAACAGATCCACAGAGGATGCCATCTCCACTGCTCTCCATTCAGTCTTCACTCACCTGGAGAAAAGCAGCACCTACATCAGAATGCTGTTTGTTGACTTCAGCTCAGCTTTCAACACAATCTCCCCCATGAAGCTGATTGGAAAACTGAACACTCTGGGCATCAGTACCACTCTCTGCAACTGGATACTGGACTTCCTCACAAACAGACCCCAGTCAGTTCGGATTGGCAGTCTCTCCTCCTCCACTCTAGTGCTCAACACCGGAGCGCCCCAGGGCTGTGTGCTCAGCCCCCTCCTGTTCACGCTGTACACCCACGACTGCAACCCCCAACATGGAGAGAACTCTATTGTGAAGTTCGCAGATGACACCACCATCATCGGCCGGATTTCCAACAATGATGAGTTCTCATATCAGGAGGAAATCAACCATCTTGCAAAATGGTGCACAGACAACAACCTTCTGCTCAACGTCAGCAAAACCAAAGAGCTGATAGTTGATTTTAGAAAAAAAGAGGCAAAGACACACAACCCTGTCTACATCAATGGAGCTGAGGTGGAGCAAGTGAGCAGTTTTAAGTTCCTGGGAATCAACATAACAGAGAACCTAACATGGACTTCACATATCTCTGCCCTGGTTAAAAAAGCTTAGAAACGGCTGTATTTCTTAAGGAAACTTAAGAAAGCAAAATTCCCACGCCAAGTTCTTGTCAGCTTCTACAAAGGAGCAATTGAAAGCATCCTGACTGGAAACATCACAAACTGGCATGGGATGTGCACGGCCCAGGACAGGAAGACTCTGCAATGAGTCATTAAAACTGCCCAAAACATCATTGGCACCCATCTACCAAGCATCAGTGATATCGGGGAGGTGAGGTGCCTGCGCAGAGCCAAAAGGATCCTAAAAGACAACAGCCACCCCAGCCACAGCCTGTTCACCCTGCTGCCATCAGGCAAAAGATACAGAAGTATTCGCTGCCGTACAACCAGACTACAGAGCAGCTTCTTCTCACAGGCTGAGAGACTACTAAATGCACCATCTGCACTCCTCCATGTTTAAGAATTTTATTTTCTATACAATCAATTAATCAATCAAGAGGGAACCACACTTTAATTTCATTATTCAACCTGTTGTATAATGACAAACAAACTTCCTTGTATCCTTGTAACTGCGTAAAGTGTGCTAACTTTACACGGAATGCTAACTTCTGTATATAGTGAAAATATATGCAACCATGCTGCTTGCAATTTTTTTTTTTTTTTTTTTAAAATTCAAATGACTCTCAATATCCAACTGCATTATTCATATGTGGCTGTTTTTTAAAAGGGAAGAGGCTTGTAGTCTCATGTTGTTTCAGGAAAAAAAAAATTCCTGAACTCCCTCTCTAGCCTGGCAGAGGAGTTTTAGTGTACAGATATGAGGCCAGAGATCACAGTGTGACAGTAACAAGGCAGGGGACAGAGAGGGGATGACATGCAGCCAAGGGCTTGTTCCTAAATCAAACATAGGCCAGTATGTTAAGAACATAGCCTTGATATGTGATATGCCCTCTACCAAGTAAGCCACCGCAAAGTTTGCAAAAGCCAAGGTAGGATGGTGAACTGAAATCCAATGTTGTTTGATTATATTTCATTCTAAAGAGCGGATGAACAAGTTGTCATCACATCGCAACGAAACATACAACAGTGTTCAAAACAGCAGATATACATGCTGTCGTCTCCACGCAACGGGATGCTTTGTTCATTTCTAGATCTGTGGCACATAGTCTTTACGGAGCTCTCAGGTTTAAAAGGTGTTCCCTTTTTTATGGCAGTCCAACTGTTTTTTGTTTTTTTTGTTAACCAGTAAAAATAATGCTTCCACATGGTCCTCTCACTCCTCTTGAGTTAAATGCATGTTCAGTACAGTTTGTACACACACAGCCAGTCAGACACACACACACATTTTGCTTTAATAAAGCCATATTGTTCTTCAAAGAAAATTACTTTATTTTTTGTTTTGTTTTTAATGGGCCATAGTACAAAATTAAAGAAAAAAAAAATTTTTTTGAATACCATAATACCGTGGTATTTTGATGATACCGTACCATACTGAAAAACTCCATACTGTTGCATCCCAATGTCCTGTCAATTCATCAGTATGAATTGAATTCCTTTACTTTTTTTTTACTGGTTTTTTTTTTTTTTTTTTTTTGATACCTCTCTCTTTAATGACCAAGGAAGTGAGGACAACTGGTCTAAACAGGTTGGTAAAGGTTGGTAAAAACCTTGCCAAGTTGTTCAGCACAGTATAGTGTAGAGTGTGCCCAAAGTTTGCATCAGGTCCAGGAACTTTCTTGTGTTCACAAGCTTCAACAGAGTGGTCACACAATCCTGAAGAGAAATTCAGTGTAGTTTTTTTTTTTCCACTACAGGCCTTGTTGACTTTTTAACACATCTTTTTCTATGGAGCAGTACAGGGGCCTTTGGGAAAGCCAACAACAGATATGACTAAAGACTATCAAAAGGTCCTGTATCAGGACTAGAAGACATCTCTTTGGTTGTCATCTCTCTTTCTTTTGTTCAACTCTGCTATGCAGAACTATAAATTCTCACAGAGGTGTTGAAGACTACAGCGTAGCTACCATGGCACAGAACTATATATTAACCTGAAGATTGAAGCCACCAGATGTGGGTCAGCTGCCAAATGATCAGTAATGGGAAAACATTTAGAGGAAGACTTAAGACTTGGCATCATTTTTATTACATCATCACCAATCCAGTTTTTATGATAAATCAGGTAAGACTAAATGTTACTAAGTGTATTAATTATGATGGCTGCTTTCAGTGATGGACACCTTATATTTTTGGGTTTCTATCCATTCACAGAAACTTCTTCCACAAAGGATGCAGGAAATATTCCAGTATTTCCATTGCACTGGCCTTCCCACCAGTCCTGGTTGACTAAAAGATAAAGGAGAGAGCATAATCTAAAATAACTTTGCATCTTGGATAAATTATTTCCTAATGTATTTTCCAATATATGACCAAGACATAGATGTTTCACCTTTTGACAGAAATATGATTGTGTCTCCTTCATGGAAAGTGAGATCCTCAGGATTTTTTGACTCGTAGGAGTGAAGAGCCACCAAGTGAATCTGCTGTTGTCGTGTTCCATCAGTCTGCAGTGGTCAAGAAATACATACACACATTTATTTTCAGGGATCCAAAAATGGTTGATTCAGATTTGGTGGAAAGACTTACAACACTACAGGCGGTCCCGATACATTCCACAATTTCAGCATAACATTTGGGATAATATTTTCACTGAATCTGAATAAACTTTTCCATCAATGTTTAAAAAAAAAATCCAGAAAAAATGCCATTTCTGCTTAACATTATCATCCTCATGTATTGCTGAAAAATTAAATGAGTGACCTTGGTTGGTACTGGCTAAATGGTGGAGCATGGAGCGGCAAATACAACTACATTTGAGTAGAAATCTGAACTATCACTTAAAGTATTGGGCAGGTGGGACTCTGCTGCACCAGGTGCCTCTGGACTGCATAAAATTGCAGACTCATCATGGTTCAGCTTAATAGTTAAATAAAATGTGCATCTGCAAGATCAGCTTGATCAGTTTTTATGTGCATTTCTACCAAGACCAGAGGCTTTAATTTCTGCCAAAGATGGTTCTACACAGAGCTGACTCGGGGGCTGAGGGCATTTTCACATGGGATATTTTCTGTTTCATTTTCAATGTGTAAAAAAATGGAAGTATTTTTCACCTGGGAAAAAGTTTTGTGTATGATATAAAGTACTGTTTTTCCTAAGCCAGCTGTCTTGTTTTGTCTGTGCACTTCTCATTTTCAAGACAAAACTGAGGGGGAAAAAAACTTTTCATGTTCTGAACAGCCAACTTCAAGTAAGCCATGGATCCCCATTTTAAGTGATCTTGCCCTGTAGGGTCCCTTATATCAAACATTTACACACAGGAAATCTGATGTTGATCCAGCATCACTGATCTGACCTTAAAACATATCATTTGAATAATTAGAAATGCAGTTTTCTTGTAACTTTTTGCTAATGTTCCTATCACATTTTTGCATGTTTTTGTAAGAAAAAAGTGAATTTGCTCAAGTATTAAAGGGTTACACTGTTTAGATGTCATACTGCAACACTGACAAACTGTAATAGATTTATTAGGTTCATTTTGTCTTCTTTAATAGATATATTCAATATATTCAATTTTTCTTATCTTCAGACAATATATATTGACTGAAGATAAGAAAAAATGAATAAAATTGACAAACTGGTGAGGTTAAACTAGAAATAAAAATTTAAAATGATCCCTCATACATTTTCTGCATTCTAACAATTTGTGGTGAATAAATTACAGTGAAATTAAACAACTCCTCACTTAACCGAAGACCCCCTTAAAACCTTTAAAGGGAAACCACTGAATTAGACCACTACCCACCTCCTTGATTTTACACCACAGGGTGAGGCGGCCAGCACTGGCACTGCTCCACACTTTGCCCATTTCAGTGTCGGCATTGATCTCTTTCTGTCCGGCTGCCTCAGAGTTGAAACTACAAGCAGCAAGATGAAATTGGTTCTTTATGTATAACAGCAACACCTGGCCAATATTCTTTTCCACAGTAAAGTGGAAGTTCTGCTCCACTGCCTTCTAAAGGTTTAACTGTCAGGCATATTGCACCTCTGGCCATATCCAATTAATTCAAGGCCTTTACTGACAAGCAACTGGTTCTGTTATGGTTCAGGAACCTAATTTTGAACTGTTTTGAACAATTCAACCAAAAATAAATTGGTTTGGAATTCGAAAAGTTGATTCCCAGCTGGAACCAAAATTGAGTGGGACATGAAGTGAGAATTGTGATGACAGCAAGAGTGGCCATGTGTTATTATACAGGGAAAGATGAAAATGATGGAGAAATCACAGTGTACAGTGGTCTGCCTGGGAAACAAAGCTATTGTTTTCAATCTGGACCCTTGAATTACAGAAAATGATGCAGGTGAATACAAGAAAAAGTAAAGTGTGCCTTAAAAGGAACCCTGACTAGGATGACATGTAGGCTTTATAATTTATAATGTACAGTGCTGTGAAAAAGTATTTGCCCCCCTCCTGATTTCTTATTTTTTTTGCACATTTGTGACACTTTAATGTTTCAGATCATCAAACAAATTTTAATATTAGACAAAGATAACCAAAGTAAAACACAAAATACAGTTTTTAAATGATGATTTCATTTATTAAGGAAAAAAAGCTATCCAAACCTACCTGGCCCTATGTGAAAAAGTAATTGCCCCCCTAACCCTAATAACTGGTTGTGTCACCCTTGGCAGCAATAACTGCAATCAAGCATTTGCGATAACTGGTAATGAGTCTTTTAAATCGCTGTGGAGGAATTTTGGCCCACTCTTCTTTACAGAAATGTTTTAATTCAGCCAAATTGGAGGGTTTTCGAGCATGAAAGGCCTGTTTAAGGTCATGCCACAGTATCTCAACTGGATTTAAGTCTGGACTTTGACTTGGCCACTCCAAAACCTTCATTTTTTTTTTTTTTTTTTTTTTTTTTTTTTTTTATTAAGCCATTCAGAGGTGGATTTGCTGGTGTATTTTGGATCATTGTCCTTGAGTTTGAGGTCATGAACTGATGGCCGGTCATTGTCCTTCAGGATTGTCTGGTAGAGAGCAGAATTCATGGTTCCATCAATTATGGCAAGTCTTCCAGGTCCTGAAGCAGCAAAGCAGCCCCAGACCATCACACTACCACCACCATGTTTGACTGTTGGTTTGATGTTATTTTCATGAAATGCTGTGTTAGTTTTATGCCAGATGTAACGGGACACACACCTTCCAAAAAGTTCAACCTTTGTCTCGTCAGTCCACAGAATATTTTCCCAAAAGTCTTGGGGATCATCAAGATGTTTTTGGCAAATGTGAGACAAGCCTTTGTGTTCTTTTTGGTCAGCAGTGGTTTTCACCTTGGAACTCTCCCATGGATGCCATTTTTGCCCAGTCTCGTTCTTATTGTTGAATCATGGACACTGACCTTCACTGAGGCGAGTGAGGCCTGCAGTTCTTTAGATGTTGTTCTGGCTTCTTTTACAAAGCCTTAGAAGTGGCTTTGTAACCCTTTCCAGACTGATAGATGTTAATTACTTTGTTTCTCATCTGTTCTTGAATTTCTTAAGATCGCAGCATGATGTCTTGCTTTTTGAGATCTTTTATCCCACTTCACTTTGTCAGACAGGTTCTATTTAAGTGATTTCTTGATTCAACAGGTCTGGCAGTAATCAGGCCTGGTGTGGCTTGTGAAATTGAAGTCAGCTTTCCAAAAAAATGTGGTCAATCACAGTTAATTCATGATTTAAGAAGGGGGGGCAATTGCTTTTTCACATAGGGCTAGGTAGGTTTTGATAGCCTTTTTCCCTTAATAAATGTAAAACAGCTGCCAACTCTCACGCATTGGCCGTGAGACTCACGCATTTGACTGGCTTCATACGCTCTCATGCCACACCACTGATTTCTCACGCTGAAGTGCTTATCAAGAGCCTTTTTTTTTCTTTTGAATAGAAACGGTTCTGTTTATCTGTGATCTATCTGTTGAGCCTGAGAAAAGCAACTTGTGATCGATAAGTTATGCCTGCAGAGCATAAGCGGTGGCGGCTGGGCCACTTTTACAAGAGGCCTGCCTCTGCAAAATCGTTTAATGCGCGCAGCGCGATTACCGGTGAATTGCCGCGTTGAGCAATCAATAATCAACCATGTTGTCTGTGTTGTTGTCCGTTCTGCTGCTGCAATCGCATATAAACAAAACTCGGTTTACAATGAAAGTACGGCAGTCTGTGTGCACGGCACACCCGTCAGATCCAGCAGACCTGGTACAGCACGGTGTGCGTAGCCACCCGGTCAGGTCAGGTCTGCCGGATCTGACAGCTGCCACTCCGGCTGTCAGTTGGATGCTTTCTGAAGAAGGAGGAAGTTACCTCCGAAACTGTCAAGGTAAATAAACATCCCTATGTCTGATTAAAAGGAACAAAAACGTCTTTTAGTTAAAAGGATGACATGATGAATGTATTTGAACTGTATTGATTTATGATGACGTCGGGCCATGCGTGTGTCCTATTTCAACGTGATGACGTGCACACCGGGGGCAATCGCGCTTGAGCTTTAGGTAATGTGAGTGCAGGCTAGCAGTGGACTGGGGAGGGGGGCATTTTTGCTTTAGCACGATACGGAACAAATGGCCCTAATGTGAGTAGGCCCTTACACTGATTGCCTCTCTCTTGTGATTATTGATTGTACTTGCACCATTTTGTTACTTCTGAGTGCTATATGGTATGACTAAACCTGCACAAAATGAGAGGTTCTGTGTGTTATGTCTTCCTGCTGTGTATGCGTCAAAATTTTGGTTGGCTCCATAGACATCGGAACTAAGGGTGAGGGGGTGCGGCCGCACCCCCTCCCATCCGCCCCCTATGCCCCTCTCCCCACGCACCCCATCAGCCTCCCTACCCACCATAGGCGCAGGAAGTGTTTTTCTGCAATGGCAAGCTAGCAGCTTGTGTCATTTGCTTTCTTTCGGTCTGCGAGACAATCCAGACTGCGCACGAATGGCAGCGGGATGATATCGCATAGCCAATGTTCCCGAGGGTGACAACACAGAAAATACTTCTCAACCCGAGTCTCAAAATGAAGACCATCAAAGACATGATGAGGCGAGAGTGGGGCAAAATCGATGGTGACTGTGCAACAACTGCATCTCCATGACAACCGAGAGAGAGTGTGTGTTGTCAAGAGCTCCAATTTTTGTCAGCAGCTGTTCAAAGTAAGCATATAGATCCAGCTATCGATGTATGATTAGCCGTATTCCAATATTAATTATTTCAGATTAGCATCCAGCGCGGTCACATGCTTTACAGCCTACATTATGAGGATATAACAGTAAAACGTACTGACAAGATGCTTCCAGGTTTGATCATTGTTGTAGATATCCCGTGCATCACAGCACACGAAAACTTTGATGCAGTTTGCATCAACCGAGACGTCTTATGGGCTGCCCTTGTCAGCCTCCATGACCGAGAGAGTGCTGGCCTGCCAAATCGGAACCGGGGCACCAACTGGTAGCCTTAACCAAAATATTAACCAGGGTTCCCGCAGGGTCTTAAAAAGTCTTAAAAGCATTGAATTTACGAATTTGGAAATAATACCTTAAAAAGACTTGAAAAAGTCTTGAATTTTGATATCTAGGTCTTAAAATTTGTTCTGTATGTAACTTCTCCATATCACATTTCTCGTCAAGCGTTTCATTTGTCAACCACAATTATTTTGATAAAATTACGTAAACAAAGAGCGGCGGAACCAATAATTTCGAACGCAATTCAGCCCCGGGAAAATGCTATGAATACGTCACTTTAGATCTCGCGCTACAGCAGACACAAGACTACAAACGACATGACAAGTAGTTGTTTTTTTTTTATGTTAGATAGTTAATTCACGCTTGGAAAATGGGGAAATGTAAATTCAGCGGAGCATGGATGGATAAAATTTCTTTCCGTCAGTGGTTAAAATCTGTGGTAGATAATGTTTTTGAAGCCTACTGCACCTTGTGTAAAAAGAGGATTCAGCTTGGAACGATGGGGGTGAAGGCGTTGGACTCACGCCAAATTGGCCAGGCACATTAAATACACCAGAGGAAAGGAACAAACTCCTTCAATCACCACCAGGTTCCCACCAGGTCAACTTAACTAGGGCCCTATAATTTCCACAAATCGTGGACGGAATCGCGGAATTAGCAGAATCTATTTTTAACGCGGAATTTGACATAATTTGAATGAAATACTGTTTTTGTGTCAAATATGAACGTATGTCTGGGGAAAAGCTTCCCTTCCTGGAGGGAAGCAAATCTGGGTGGCACAACCCCTCCAGTCGTTTCACCTGCACCTGCACCACCAAGAAAAAAACAACTGCACCGTCCAAAAGGCAAAAAAAATTTCCAGACTACAGCAGCGCACTGACATGAGAAGAGGTATCACTTCGACTTATTTTTCAATCTATGTTATCACATGCATACTTGTGCTCATTCATTGGTAGTTGAATTGTTAGGTCTGTTTGATAAGTAATTTACATTTTTAAAACAAATAATAATTTAACATATTGTTAAATTATTGGAGTCAAGCTTACTGGTAAACATTGGAACAATTTATTATCTTGAAGGATGGTTCGGAAACTTCTCTCTGAGGTCTTGAGGTCTTGCTGTTTGCATCCCTGTTGTTCAATAAATGATCACTCGAAATTCAGAGTTTTTCTTTGCCGGTAGGGCTGTGAAATAGGCCAAGAAATAGGTATTAATTTTTGATATAAATGGTCTTAAAAAGGTCTTAAAAGGATGATTAACCCGTGATCACATAATCCCGTGATTGTAAATTATTTTTTTTCATATTTTGTACATAGAATAAAAAGAATTTCACAGTGTTAAATGTGTACAAAGTGTATCATATATTAAATTCATTTTGATTGCTGGCTATTTATGTCATTGTATATGATTTTTTTAATGCCCATCAGGATTATCATGTATGAAATTACACCAGATGGTGTCCTCATTTTGCACATATATTTGATTATGACTAATGTCTACAGGAGAACCATGTTATGTTTCAATATCAATAGTATTTGGTGTTTGTGTGGCATTGTGATGATACCGCCGGAAGGTAAGTATACGCGGTGCTAATGGTGTTTCTCCCTAGTGCAACCTTTTTACGTCACTGCCCCCAGGGTGCATTGCACAGTTAAAATAATGGCTGCCTCCGTAGGTAAAAATATGTACTAAACAATGTGGATTTTTAAAGCAATTACCATATTTTATGTGTTTCTAACAACATATTCAAGTATAAGAGAACAATCATGGTTTATTAAGGCCTACAAGTCATCATGGTCTGGGTTCCTTTTAAAACTGCCGAGAGCAAAGGCTGGGCTTGTTATAACCCACATGAACCCAGTCTCACTCCAAATTGTGTAATAGCTACGTTGGTCCACAAGGCAAAACGTAGTCATTTCACAAAAACGGCTCTGAAATTGTGACATGGGTACGTCTTATCTGCCAAGTCTTTTCTGCGGGCATACTTTCGGTCACGTGACTGCCCAGTTTCTCCCCGGCGTGAACAAACATCATGGCGGACATCCTTTCTACTGTTGGTGGAAATTGCTATATTTTAAGATAGCTTGTGGCTTTAGCTTTGTTTTGATAACTTTTCTAGCGACAAATGTATACTTTCTTTTCATAGTATCCATTCGGTTTATGTATACGATCCATAGTTTTGTCGTTTTGACGTACATTCTTTCAGATCTCCCTATGAAATTGTAGTAAAAA
Source organism: Myripristis murdjan (assembly GCF_902150065.1). Classification (NCBI taxonomy): domain Eukaryota; kingdom Metazoa; phylum Chordata; class Actinopteri; order Holocentriformes; family Holocentridae; genus Myripristis; species Myripristis murdjan. Next base: position 29,227,590 of record NC_043999.1, read on the forward strand.
TCTGTTTTTGTTGTTGCTACGGTGGTAGCCATGGACGCTATTAACGACGAACCGGAAGGAAGTTGATGTCGGTCACGGACCGAATTGCTCTTAAAACCTGCTTTTTCTATATTTCAACATGTTCTCACTCCCAATGCGTCAACAGCCTGACAAATGGTCAGGGTCCCTTATCCCTCGTTGAAAACTGACGAGAAACGGGTGCCTAATGAGTCGGCATGTGACGTTAAGGGACCCTGACCATTCGTCAGGCTGTTGACGCATTGGGAGTGAGAACATGTTGAAATATAACAAAAGCAGGTTTTAAGAGCAACTCGGTCTGTGACTGACATCAACTTCCTTCCGGTTCGTTGTTAATAGCGTCCGTGGCTACCACCGTAGCAACAACAAATCGTATTTTTACTACAATTTCATAGGGAGATCTGAAAGAATGTACGTCAAAACGACAAAACTACGGATTGTATACATAAACCGAATGGATACTATGAAAAGAAAGTGTACATTTGTAGCTAGAAAAGTTATCAAAACAAAGCTAAAGCCACAAGATATCTTAAAATATAGCAATTTCCGCCGAAAGTAGAAAGGATGTCCGCCATGTTTTTTGTTCACACCGGGGAGAAACTGGGCAGTCACGTGACTGAAAGTATGCCCGCAGAAAAGACTTGACAGATAAAACGTACCCATGTCACAATTTCAGAGCCATTTTTGTGAAATGACTGTGTTTTGCCTTGTGGACCACGTAATTTGGAGTGACACTGGGTTGCCCACATCCAAATCATCAACAAGTTAAGAAAATTGAAGCAGGAGTACAGAGACATCTTATGAAAAGTGACGCTGGAAGGGGTTATGGGAGGGAGTGTTATTGAGCCACTGCCTGCTGGGTCATAGAGCAACAAACCAGCAGACCGGGGCTGAATTCAGCCACTTGAATGCTGGTCGCTGGTCAGTGGCCAATGACCCAGCAACACCTCCGCTGCAATGGTACCAAACTGGCGCAAAACAAAGAATGGTTCGCTAGTTAGCACCTTGGGTCCAAGAATCACGAACAGAACCAGATCAAGAGCCAGAACTGTTTTGGTCAAAAAGAGGGTTCTGAGAACCTAGCCACTAACACCTCAAAATTGTCAGTGACATAGTTGATTAGGTGTGGCCAGATGGGCAACATGCCTGAAAGTTTCAGCCATTGCAGAGCAGTGCGGCACAACTGGTCTGCTGGTGTGTACACACTCTTTAACACTGCAGCATACCTTAGTGTGACTGAAGCAGCAGGCAGGTTCAGTTTCTTACTGATCTTCTCAAGCAGTGTTTCATAGGTAGAGCCAGGTGACACACAAACTGCCAGGTTGTATGTGAAATGTACTTTCACAATACATGAAGAGTTTTCAATGCATGTTTCAACCTAGCATTAATGAAAAGACAAGGCAGTAAAATGAATTTTGAATTCATTTGAGATTTAAAGGAAGAATCTACTGTAAATCATCTCAATGTTGTTAAAATAACAGCTACAAAGGGATCATCTGATATTTTCAGCAGCTACAGTGGAGTAGAAAAAGGACCAAACATCAGATTTTGTCTCAGAGAAAGTGAGTACACCTAAAAATTAAATTGCAGTACTTTAATACAAAATGTAATGTACTTTAATACAAAATAATCTCACAAATTGATGTTTGACAGTATAGGAGCATCAATTGGTTAAATTCTCCTTAAGGGATAGTTAAGAAGACACTACCTCTTAGAACCCATACCCCATCAACATCATCATCATATCAAACAGTCATAATATCTATTATATCGGTCTATCTATCTATCTATATAAAATATATTACATATATGTATATATACACACACACAAATATAATATATAGATATATAAAATATAAATATAATAATATATAGATAAGTTCTTGTTGATTGTTTGATTACGGTGATGATGTTGATGGGGTATGAGGTGTAACTGTGCATACCTCAGGTTGCGTACGTTTGTCTCTCTTGTCACAGGGTGTCATCACTGACATGACGCATCCAAAGAATAGAAACGAGAAACAATTGTTTTGTTGATGCATAATTATATGTATTTTTCCACATTATTAAAATCAATGCATCAGTCAGTGAATTAGGGATGGCAGTATGGCACTCACCATTCCTTTATCTAGATTTGATTTTCTGTCGTGATGGACGGTAACATGAAAAGAAATCCTGTATTTGCTTGTATTTCCATAGCTTCCATGTATATAACAAAACCGCAAATTCAACAGTTTCAGTGTGAACAATAAAGTAATGAAGTTAATTTAGTTTACAAGTGTACCTGACTTTCTCTCAGGTCTGCTTGGTGGTTCCCGTCTTGGAGGCTTAGATATTTCTTGTCCATGGTTACCATGGTCATTGCCATCCTATACAGTACAGCCACAGTTAACATTTTGCAAAAATACATATTTTTACTTCCATCTATTATGCAGTGGCAAAAATACTGTATAAAATACATTGTTTGTCTTTATGTACAAGCAGATATAAATTCCACATTGTTCTCACATCAGTATGACCTGGTAATAACAATTAACCACAAATCCTCCAGTAGCAGCTGGACAGCTGTTTCTTTCAGTGTCCAAAAAATAAAGAGTCAGCCATATCATTTACTATGACACTTGCTGTAAAAAAAAAAACCCAAACATAATAATAATAACTTAAAAATAATAATAAAAAAAATTCACCATTAAAAAAGACATATTGTGTAAACTCTTAAAAGATGCACATTATGTTACCAACCCAACAATGCACTTTAATACTGGTAAGACCAAGAAAACAGTTTGAATCACCTGTTTGGAAGCTAAAGTGATCTCCAATCGCTCCAGGTAATTATAAGGAACAAGTCCCCTCTATGAAAGATAGAGCCATCAATAATGTTACATGCAACCATCAGTGAACGATTATGTCCATCCTATGACAATGTTATAACACAATGTGCATATTTCATAAGAAGAATCTTGGAATACCAACTTCACCAAAAGTGTTTTTAAAAGGACCATCCCAGTGATTTTCAGTTTTGACTGATTACTACAGTTTACCCACATTTTATACTGCAACAAAGCCTATTGCAAATCATGTGGTAATACTAAAGATTGTAACATACAATCAAAATCCCTCCGTTTTTTAATTTGAATTTTTGGTCCAAACATCCACCTTATAATGCTCTGCTTCTGTGGCTAACAAAGTTGCCACCATTTATAAACCACAGAAGTGCCACGGAACTGGTACTTGGCTGTAGAAAGCGAATAGTTCCTCGGTGACTGTTTTCTAGCAGAGAGGGTTTCATTCCACCCAATTTCAAGTCATTAAACATCTTTTTTTTTTCAGTAATGGAGTACTGGTGTGAAGAAAGTTTGAAGTCTCTGAAAGGTAATTTTCATATTGTAGTAGAATAAATGGAAACCAATGGCTGGATAAAATTCAGGAAGAATCATATCAGAGTTGTCAAGTACAACTGCTTTGGGAAAAGGGTACCAGAAACATTAAGTATAATACATTTTGTAGATATGAGGCCAAACATGCATTAATCATGTGTCTAGTCCTTTAGGATGTTTGGAAGCTGCTCACTGGTACTTACTCTTTCATTGAAAATAACAGATGCCCAGTTGTCTGCACCTTTCTGCAGAACAAACACAACATTACCAGGCACCACAGCCAGTTCATCACTGGTCTCAGGAACAAACTCAAATAGGACAGTGTGAGGCTCTCCTTCCAGAGCCCTGCGGAGACAGATGACAGGAGAACTCACATTACTGGATGTGGCCAGGAAGTACAGTCACAACTATCAAGACTGGGAAGAATGAATGGGGATATTTGAACTCAAGCCATTGCAATAAGGACCCAGCCTTGATAAGTGGTATGCTCTCCTTGCTTTACATATAGTCACACTACATACAACACAAAGGGCCCTATCTTGTGCCACCCGCTATCCGCTGCCACTACCCGCTACCTGCAAATTGCGGATTTAGGAACTTCCGCTATCCCTAAACGGTATCTTGCGCCCACGCTACCCGCTATCCGTTATGCCGACTCCGTCATTTGCGCCTGGAGGTGTGTCCGTGGGCGTGTTTCATGCGCTATCCCTAAAGTTGCTATCTTGCGCACACACTTTAGGGATAGCGGATAGCGGGTGGTCAGGACCACCCGCTATCCGCTTTCCCTAAAGTTTGGGCTGTTAGGAGAGCGCGTCCAGGCGGCTTCAATGCGCCCCGACGGAGCCTCGCCACGCACACGGTCGGACTGATACCGGGACGCCGCCGGAATGGACTGAGTATATTACTCATATAGACTGTTTAGAGGAAAGACTGTTTTAATTGGACACTGACGCCAGCACGTTTTATTGTTTTATCATAAGCCAGCAGCTGTGCTATATTTTTATTTTTAATATTTTATTTGCCCAATCTACCTTGTCAATAAATTAGTTTACACATAGTTCCACCTCTGCCTCTTGTGTGTGTGTGGTGTGACCCGGGGATTTTACTCAATCAGTACAACCTTGTGACATGTCCACTTGGACACATGTGGCTCCACCTCCCGAATTAACTCGCCTATAATATAATATATAATATGTAAAGCCACCTTGCTTTAGCCTCAGTAGAAGCCCTGAGAAAATCTACCTCCCTCTCAGGTTTAGGATTTAGGATTTAGGATAGCGCAGCCTGCCCTTAAAGGCAATGGCACCTGGCACACTGATTGGTTTAACTGGCGTAATGCCCAAAACACGCCTATGCAAAATATAGCGGGTCGCACAAGTGTTTTGCGGATAGCGGGAGGTGCACAAGATAGCAACTTTTACGGGGGAACGCCTCTTCCTAAATCCTAAATCCGCAAATAGCGGGTTTAGGGAGTCTGGCGCAAGATAGGGCCCTGAGTCATAATTGTTTTCTCCTGAATTACTCAAGTGTCGCAGAAAATTTTTTTTTTTCATTCACCAATGCTTATTGAGTGAACCTGCTATCAGCTGTGCTGACAACATGGCTGAATAACAATGGCTTCAATAGACCATAGCTCAAAACCATTACCACAAAATCTATATAACATCTTTTGTATGGCTGCCCTGTCTGGGATATTTGAAGAAAATTTTGTTAATGTAATTAGAAGTAAGGAGCATCCTACTTTAAAACTTCAGGTGCTTTGGGGTCAGCAGGACCATCTTCAACCTGTGAGGTGTCAATAAAGAACAGAAAATTAAAGAATGTCAAATGAATGGAGCTCAAGCTGATTGAGCAGTTTCTCCCACAACACATAACAGCATTAAACACAATAGCACCTAACATGGGGACAAGCAGCTGTTATGATGATTAACATGCTGTATATACTGTAGATATTCTTTATTCTGTAGATATTATGTATTGATTGGTGGGCAGAAGATCGTATCTATAAATCATTCTGATGGACCACCATGAATTCTGATAACAGAATTCATGTTGCCTTAAGGATAAAATCTGCCCATAATAACCTATAACTCTCCCTCTGGTGCCACCAACAGCCCAAATTGAAATTATTACAGTATAATTTCTGAAAAATTTATATGGTGGATCACCATGAAATATTGTGACAACATTCATGCTGCCTTTGGGATGAAACCTGTCCATTTTGGTGACCCTATGACCTTACCTCTAGTGGGGCAATACGTGAATATGATATATAAAAGCTATATTGATTCTTATCAGCAACAACTGATTATGCATTATTGGTCTGTAGCAGTATTGCCAATGAAAAGCATCCACCTGTGGCTGTAGTGGAGCAAACCCAGAGAAGTCATCCTGTGGAATGATGGAGGCAACAACCTGAGGACATAAAAATGGTTATGTGCAGGTTATGTATTTAACTTAGGGTCCCTGGAGTTCATTAGATTGATTCTGAAAAAAAAAAAAATGTAATACAGTTCTTCATATTCATAAATAAAGTAGTAGCTGATGGTATTTTTTTCAGGAACATGTCAGTAGATGAAGTGGTACCTTAGCTTTGCCCAGGTAGTCCTTCTTCTCCAGCTCAGCGACATAGTGCTTTTTAGGTGTGAACAGCACTTTAGATGGGAATTCAACCGGTTTGAAGAGTTTCTGTTTCTGTTGGTCAGAGAGCACCAAATTCAACTTGATTTTTCAACTGCACTCACATTTTAAAGCAGACCATGTAAGCTTCCTTTCCAGAATAATGAAGGGCTATTCAAAATGTTTTGGAGGCATTTCTGACAGAAAAGAATCTAATGAGCAATATCAGTGCATCATCATTTTTGGATGGATTAATATAAATCAATGAAAACCCTCCCTAGACTGATATTTTAGTGGCGTTGGACTGATAAATTCTTGTCTCATCTCATCTTCAACCACTTATCTGGAATCAGGTCGTGGAGGAAGCGCCCAGGCGGCTTCAATGCTCGCCCCAACGGAGCCTCACCACGCACACGGTTGGACTGATACCGGGACGCCGCCGGAATGGACTGAGTATATTACTCATATAGACTGTTTAGAGGAAAGACTGTTTTAATTGGACACTTATGCCAGCACGTTTTGTTGTTTTATCACAAGCCAGCAGCTGTGCTATATTTTTATTTTTAATATTTTATTTGCCCAATCTACCTTGTCAATAAATTAGTTTACACATAGTTCCACCTCTGCCTCTTGTGTGTGTTGTGTGTGACCCGGGGATTTTACTCAATCAGTATACAACCTTGTGACACGTCCACTTGGACACATGTGGCTCCACGTCCCGAATTAACTCGCCTATAATATAATATATAATATGTATATATATATAAAGCCAACTTGCTTTAGCCTCAGTAGAACCCCTGAGACAATCTACCTCCCTCTCTCCATCGCGGGTTTAGGGTGGTCAGGACCACCCGCTATCCGCTTTCCCTAAAGTGTGTGCGCAAGATAGCAATTTTAGGGATAGCGCATAAAACACGCCCACGGACACACCTCCAGGCGCAAATGACGGAGTCGGCATAATTAATAGCGGGTAGCGTGGGCGCAAGATACCGTTTAGGGATAGCGGAAGTTCCTAAATCCGCAATTTGCGGGTAGCGGGTAGTCGCAGAGGGTAGCGGGTGGCACAAGATAGGGCCCCTAATCTCTTCACCTGGTCCTAGGCCTGCCCTGTGGCCTCCTCCCAGCTGGGCGTGTGAGGAATACCTCCCTTGGGATGCATCCTTACCAGATGCCCAACCATCTCAACTAGCTCCTTTCACGCTCATAGCCGATCACAACATTACCTTTCACCTACCTGCTGCACCAGACAGCTCAGCACCTTACTACCCCCTGCTGTCCGATGCTCACAGCCCCCCACACAGACTGCGACTGACACACTACACTACTTGTACTTCTTTTTCTGTGTACATAAACCCCTGTAAATATGCCATTCCGCCTACAAATATGCCATTCATTCCATTCATTTTCCTATTTTTTCAGTACATTACACTTACTGTTTATACTTAATGTAGATACTGTATATAGGAGTGTATATATACTTTCTATCTTATCTTTATTTTTAAAATATTTTTATCTTCATTTTTATCTTTATTTTATCTTTAAATTTATCTTATTTTATTGCACAGTACTGAGTAGTTGCCACCACATTTCACTGCTGCTGGACACGTACATTCATGCATGTGACAAATAAAAATTTTGAATCTTGAATACACGCAATCTATTATAATAATTATTATAACAATATATACACTGATATATATGCACAAATAACCATTGACCAGCCAGTACAATCTTAGATGTCTGAAACACGCCATGAATTCAAAATCATGTTTATAAGCAGTTCTCATAAAATTAGGAAAAGTTGTGAGGTGTCCAGCTGATTAAACCAGGTTAAAGGACGACACCAGTGATTTTTAATGTCTGGCATATATGCTACAGTTAACTCACATTTTACAATGCAACAAACAATTTTGCAGATCATGGAGGGCTTTTAAAGATTTCACAGCATATAAACAAAAATTGCTTGATTTTTAAATTTGAATTGTTGGTAGAATCACCACCCTTATAATGTTCTGCTTCTATGGATAACAAAGTCATCACCATTAACTCAGCACTATCTTTGAAACCCCACATCGTTTTTGGCATTTCTGCTTTATTTGACAGTGACAGAAGAGAGAGATGGGAAAGGCAGGGATATATATGAGCGTGTGTGTGTGTGTGTGTGTGTGTGTGTATGTTAACTATACTTGCTCTAAAGAAAGGAGGGTTGTCTTGGAATCAGGATTGTCTTGTATTTGGGCCAGTGCAGGATATCCATTTTGTAGATATTAGACTAAACATGCAGAATCTCTGGGATGGTCTTTTAAGTATGCTCTTTTTGGGGGAAGTTAAAGAGGCTTGAGGGTCTCCAGTACCCAAAATAGAAGATTGGGATTAAACAGGTGTGTATGTGACTAAAAGAGTTTCATCTTTCAGTGGAGAGTTGTACTGTCTATGACGGTCTAAAAGCTGTTCAGAGACTTTTCCAGCCAGACAGGTAAATACCTCTGGCTAAACACACTGAACATCTTTTCTCACCTAAGCATGGTCAGATTTAAAAATATTGAGGGCAACTTTCTAAGGCCACATTTCTCAAATTGGGGTACGCATACCCCAAGTGGTACATGTAGGTAATACAGGATGTACGTGAGAAAAATCAGAAAACAGAAAAATATAAGACAAAATAATGACTGTATCACATGATTTTTAAAATTCATTCATTCATTCATCTTCTAAACCGCTTATCCTCACTAGGGTCGCCGGGGGGTGCTGGAGCCTATCCCAGCGCACATAGGGTGAAGGCAAGGAAACACCCTGGACAGGTCGCCAGTCCAGACAAACAAACACTGACATTCACACACACAGTCATACCTAGGGGCAATTTAGCTTCTCCAATTCACCTAACCTGCATGTCTTTGGACGGTGGGAGGAAACCGGAGTGCCCGGAGGAAACCCACGCAGACTCCACACAGAAAGGACCTTGGGTGGGAATCGAACCCAGGACCTTCTCACTGTGAGGCGACAGTGCTAACCACTGCACCACCGTGCCGCCCGATTTTTAAAATGTTTTTTTTTTTTTTTTTTTTTAGATAATAATAGTATGATTTAAAACATGAAAACAAGATGGCGCCACCGGAGATGGCAGCCTCGTTTGCACTCTCTTGTGCATTGTATATTTGTGTACTTGCCAGCTCTCCCTCGCTAATCACATACAGCTGAGAGGAGCTTTTTAACCTCTGATCATCCACTGGTCATACTTTTACTCTGTTTCTCATTGAACCAGATGGATTTTCAGAACTTTTAGTTGGAGGAGTAGCAGCTCTCTGTGGGATTTGCAAGAGGCACCAATGAGGGGAGTGCTCATTAGCTGTGGCAGCAGGCCAACAAGATGGATGAACTGCTGCTCCTCAACAGAACAAACACAGGCTTTCGCTGATCTGTCGCCCTGTGCTCCACTGAAACCTGGCTTGATGAATGCATCCTGGACACTAAAATACAATTGCTGGGCTTTCAACTCCTCCGAGTGGACCGTCTACCGGAGCTAACTGGGAGAACGAATGGAGGCGGTATCTGCTCTGGGTTGGTGTACAGATGTCACAGTGTTGCAGAAATTATGCAGTCCTCACCTGGAGTCCATCTTCATAAACTGTAAACCATTTTATTCACTGTGGGAATTTTCCTCGTTCATTCTGGTTGGTGTTTACATCCCACCTCATGCTTGCGTTACTGAGGCATTACAGCACCTGGCCGACCAGATAACAAACATGGAGCATAAGCACCCAGACTCCCTGCTCATTGTTCTTGGGGACTTTAACAGAGCAAACCTTAGATGTGAGCTACCAAAATATAGTCAACACATTAAGTGTCCCACCAGGGATGAAAACACTCTTGACCACTGCTACACGGTATTAAAGAACACCTATCACTCTGTTTCCCGTGCAGCTTTAGGACACTCAGACCACTGTCGATTTTAACCTATCCCAAATTACAGGCAGAAACTAAAATCTGCTGAGCCAGTAGTAAAGACTGTGAAGAGATGGACCAAAGAGTACATTTCTGGAGTTACAGGTCTGTTTTGACTGCACTGATTTAAGTGTTTTTGAGGCTGCAGCTACTGACCTGGAGAACCTCACTGACACTGTGACATCTTGTGAGGACATGTGTGTGCCGACCAAAACCTTCTGCACATACACCAACAATAAACCCTGGTTCACAGCAAAACTCAGGCAGCTCCGCCAGGCCAAGGAGGAGGCTTACAGAACTGCCAAGTGAAGCCAAGAGAAGCTACACTGAAAGCTGAAAAAACAGTTTTCAGCTAACAACCCTGCATCAGTGTGGACAGGCCTGCAGGACATCAGCAGCTACAAGAGAACATCCCCTCACACTGCAGTAAGCTAACAACTATGCAAAGAGCTGAATGAGTTATACTGCAGGTTTGACAAACCCTCTTTCACACCCCTCACCCGCTTAAACATCACACAGCCATCAGCACCCCCTGACATCCCCTACCCCTCCCCACCGACCCCCCACCTACACTCAGGATCAGCTCTTCCAAAGACAGAAGATCAGGAAGGCACCAGGCCTGGATGGCGTGTCACACTCTTGTCTTAAAGTCTGTGCTGACCATGTTGTCATTCCATCACAGGATGGAATGAGTACAGACCTGTCGCCCTGACGTTTGTGGTCATGAAATCCTTTGAGAGACTGGTGTTATCCCACCTGAAGGACATTACAGGCCCCCTGCTGGACCCCATGCAATTTGCCTACCGGGTAAACAGGTCAGTGGATGATGCAGTCAACATGGGACTGCACCACATCCTGCAACACCTTGACTCCCCAGGGACATACAAAAGGATCCTGATTGTGGACTTGAGCTTGGCGTTCAACACTATCATCCCAGAGATCCTCCACTCCAAACTCACCCAGCCCACTGTGCCAGCCTCCACCTGTCAGTGGATCACAAACTCCCTGACAGACAGGAAGCAGCAGGTGAGGCTGGGGACCACCACCACCACCATTCATGACTTAGACGCTACTCACATTACCAAGTTTGTACCGTGCCCAAGCACGTTTGACCGCAAAATCCGGATTATTATTATATAATAATATAATAATATTATATATATATTATATAGACTAGTGTGATCGTTCCGTTCCATGCTTAAATACAGTACACTTCCCCCGCTCTGTCATGGTTGGAGGGGGTGTGCTCCAGTACGGTACAGGCGTTCATGCACGAGCACATGCATGGTCAGTCACGCAGTGCACAAACGTGGATACAATGTAAATCATGTGACTTTCCTCCTGCCTTTTTGTTTAATGCGCGCAGCGCGATTACCAGCGGATCGCTGCATTGCGCAATCAATAATCAACCATGTTTAGGGTGACCACCTGCTAATAAGCCCAATGGGGGACAAGGGGTACGATTCTGAGGGACAATGTGGGACACCGCCCGGCGTGGGGTGCCCCCACACAGCGGGCAGACTCACCGATACCGGTTTACCAATTTCTAGCAGATACCACTTTACATGGTATATTAATGTTGCCCTATTCCCCTAACATATGTAATTGCTGCTGTATGCTCATGAATAGGCCACCCTTGTTAATGAGCCCTTAGCTTTCAATGTGTTTTTTTTTTTCTAAATAAAAGATATTCATAATATTTTAAACATTTCAATTAATTGACAGATGAACTTCCACTTAAGATTTACTTTTTATTTAAAGTGAATGAATTGCAAAGTAAATAAAAATAAAATAGTTTATAACAGTGTTAATTTCATTGGCTATTTAATTTTAGTCTTAGTCTTGTGACAAATGCCCTTATTAGTTTTAGTCATATTTAGTCAACTTGTATTCTTTTTGTTTAGTCACATTTTAGTCGATGAAAAGTCTTGGCATTTTAGTCTAGTTTTAGTCGAAGAAAATCCAAAGTATTTTAGTCTAGTTTTAGTCGACTAAATTACAAAGTATTTTAGTCTAGTTTTAGTCAATAGTCTTTTTTAAGTCTTTGACCTGCATCATGTTGGCTTTTTTTTTTTTTTTTTTTAATTTAACAATATGTTAAATTATTATTATTATTATTTTAAAAATTTTAATTGCTTATCAAACAGACCTAACAATTCAGCTACCAATGAATGAGCAGTAGTATGCATGTGATAACATAGATTGAAAAATAAGCCGAAGTGTGTGTGCTCCTCAGTCACACACACACACACACACACACATGTTGGTTTCCATCACTTCTGGGGACATTACATTGACTTACATTCATTTCCTGGAGATTTATCCTAACCTTAACCCTAACCACTACCTGCCTAACCCTAACCTCTTCCTAACCCTAACCCTCCTACTATACCTAAACCTAACCTCTTCCTAAACCTAACCTTTTTTTCCCCTTACCTAATCCTAACCTTAACCTTCCCACTATACCTAAACCTAACCTCCTCCTAACCCTAACCTTTACCTTCCTACTATACCTAAACCTAACCTCTTCCTAACCCTAACCTTTTTTCCCCTTACCTACCCTAACCTTTACCTTCCTACTATACCTGAACCTAACCTCTTCCTAATCCTCACCTCTTCTCCCCCTTACCTAAACCTAACCTCCTGGACCCCTTCACTCTACCCCACCCCTATTTACACACCCGGCAGCCATTTTGTGTTTTTTACAGGACAGCCATCTTGTTGTTGCAAAACAGCCCCAGTCTGACAGTTCCTGAATCCCAGTCCCGGGCATCAGGTTCTGCCACATGGTATCACACCAACCCCGAACCTTGGTTAAGACGTGGTGTTCTTCAGGGTTTTGGCAGTCCAGTAACGTGCAAGGGCCAGTGCCTTTTAACCCGAAAACTCACAACTATGCTGCTTGTACTACCGAAATTGGAGATGAAGTTGGCGTGAGATATCGAGTTCCATCTAACCCTAACCTAACCCTAAAGTTAGGTTAAGGTTAGGGTCGCTAACCTAACCCTAAAGTTACCTTAGCTTTAAATCAAGTCTTCACCCTAAAATTAATGGTGCTCCCTTATGGGGACTTGCTTTTTGTCCCCATAAGGGAGGCGAGTCCCCACAACGTGACTGTGTAAACAGATTTATGTCCCCACAACATTAGCAATACCAGGTACACACACACACACACACACACACACACACACACACACACACACACACACCGGCATGAGCAGACAGCAACGAAGGAGGAGAAAAACTAACGTGCATCGCCCTATCCCCCGGCGAACGAGCTTTTTTTTTTTTTTTAAGAGCAAGCATAGATTATGCGGGACACGGTCTCAATTTGCGGGACACGTGAAATGGGCTTCAAACGCTGTCCGTGCACGCGGTACGCGGGATAGGTGGTCACCCATGTTGTCTGTGTCATTGTCCGTTGTGCTGCTGCAACCGTGTATTACAAAAGTCAATTTATAATGAAGTATGGCAGTCTGTGTGCACAGTGTACCTGTCAGATCCGGCAGATCTGGTGCCGGCAGGCACCAGCCAGCAACGCGTGGGCCACCGGTCAGGTCAGGTCTGCCGGATCAGACAGGTGCTGCTCCGGCTGTCAGTTGGACCTTTCTGAAGAAGGAGGAAGTTACCTCCGAAACTGTCAAGGTAAATAACCATCCTTGTCTGATTAAAAGGAACAAAAACGTCTTTTAGTTAAAAGGACGGCATGATGAATGTATTTGAACTATATCGATTTATAATGACGTCGGGCCATGCGTGTGTCCTATTTCAACGTGATGACGCTGACCAGGGGCAATCGCGCTTGGGCGTGTTTGGGCTTTAGGTAATGTGAATGCAGGCTAGCCGGGGACTGGGGAGAGGGGCATTTTTGCTTTAGTACGATACGGAGCAAATGGCCCTAATGTGAGCAGGCCCTTATACATCTCCAGAACCCTGAAACAGGCAGGAACCATGACTGCAAACCCATCACACCCTGGACACAACCTGTTCCAACTTTTCCCCTCTGGGAGGCACCACAGAACACTGTACACCAAGACCACCAAACACAGGGACAGTTTCTATCCACAGGCCATCACTCTGATAAACACTTAATAAGTCTCACAGTATTAGGAATAATCCCTGTGCAATAAACCTGTAACTAGTCTGTACATGCTTATTTATTCTAATTAAAGGGTAGTCTCAACAGTTTTTAAGATTTCATCATTGTCAATACATATTTTAGCACTCAAAAGAAAAAACCTGAGTCACTGATTTATAGAAATGTTTTGGCTATAGTGTTCAAATAAATCTGCTCAGGAGGCACTAAATGCAACTTTTTTCTCTCCATTTCTTATTTGTAATTCTTATGTTATTATATTCTTCAAAAGGTTGATTATTGATCTTTCATTGCACGATAGCTATGGTTCCAAGCAAAATGTTGTAGTCAGGGAAAGGGGGTAATTGTATTCAGAAATCAGGGAGTGGGGTACTGAGGAGAAAAAAGGTTGAGACCCACTGTTCTAACATGACCCTTACTGACCAGGATTGACTGCAGAGCTCTGTCAATGAGGATGAGCTTGGACTCCGTCTTGTAGCTGAGTGCTGTTACAAGGTTTTCTTGGGCTTTTTCCCAGTGGCCCAGCTGAGCCTCTGCCAGTGCCATGTTGTGAAGAACCTGTGGCAAGAGATTGGATACTGCATGAACATTTAGTGTTGTTATGCAAATCATTAAAGACTGTTATATCTGCATATGGGGACCACAGAGAACTGAGATTCACTCAATGTCTCTGTTTCCTCCAGAAATTTTGTTTTATTTTATTTTGTTTTGTTCAAGAGTTTTTATATGAAACCTGTGGGATTTGTTTTGAAGAATGCCTGACGTCATTATTGCCAGAAGAAAATGAAATTCTAATGATAAAATGTTACAGGCTGCTGTTAAAACATAGTTTTTAAAATCAAACCAGTCTTTCCAACACATTCAAATAGAATTAGTGACTGATGACCTGTTTTTCTTATAAAGCATGTGTAAAAAGGGATCAGTGTTTCGAAATACCAAAATACTGATCCTACGGCAGCACTGCACCACAGATCACTGGGAATTTGACTCATGTTGGGATTAATATTAATCCAACTGCTAAACACTGATGTGTTTACATCACAAATGATGACCATACAGCAGCAGATTCACAGGATTAAATAACTTGGTTGATGGGTCAGAGCCCAAAATTTCATTTGTAAGGCTAGAGCATGTACCTCTGACAACACTATAGAATTCTCAAGATATACCATTTCCACATCACAGAGTTGACCAAAATTGGAAATTTGTGTCTCTAATACTTGTATAAAAACTGTGGTTTAGGCAAAAACGTGTGTTGTTGATATTATGGGACATTTTCATGGCCTATCTATTTATCAGACAGACCCACAAATGGACTTAATTGAAGCTAAGACAGTATGCATTAAAATGATACCAAAGACATTGTGATAGAATGATAATCACATGCGTGAAATTGAGCCTGAGGTCAGATATGAACCAGTGGCTAAAATCCAGTTCAGTGCATTGGAGGGTTAACTTTATAACCAAAATCTCATCTGGCCCATGGGTTAAGTGACAAATAGAATCATCATTATGACATGTCACTTTTTTTGTGGAGAAGAATTTTGGAGGCTTTTAGATTCTTACCTCACATGCATGTAATTTGTATCTGAGACCAAGAGTTTTGTAATCAATCAGTTGGTTGCCACGAAGCTCCTTGAAGGCATGTTGGAAGTCAGCAACACACTCCTCAAACCTTGCAGGAACAGTCATTACTGACATTTTGCACTCAGACAGCCAAGACAATAGCAACATATGAGTAGTGATTAAAAATCGGTGTGGTGAGTTTTGTGCTTGTGGTGTATTACAGTCATAACAGCACAATTTATTCAGTGCACAGTATTTCAAAGTGATTCCAATTTGAAGTGAAAAAGAGCAGAAACACAATGTGATCATTGTCAGGGACAATGTCTGGGTCTTACCTCTCTTTCTTGTAGAAAGTGATTCCTCTTTGAAAGAAAGCAATAGCCAGATGGTCATCCTTGCCTATACTGCAGTCAAACGCCTGCGTGGAAGAATTAAAAAATGTTGAAACTTCCTCTAGAGGAAATGAGGAGGGAACTTCTCCTTTCTGTATGACTTGCAATTTTACACATCAGAACAGAATGAAGCAGTTCATTTTAACAGTGAAACAACAGTCATACTGAATTTTCCTGTGTGATGTTGGATATCATAAAACGAATTAATGACATGTGTGCGTGTGACATCTATATGTTGGTCAGCTTTGGCCAACCTACCTTCTCAGCAGCATCCAGTTCTTGGTTGATCAGATGGAGACAGCCAATGTTGAAATAAATTTTGGAGTTTGGTTCTTTGATGGACAGAAAAATTCGGAGTGCATCCGACAAATCCTGCCTGTCAACACAAGCCACAGCCTCGTCCCACAGGCGCAAAGTGTCCAAAAAAGACATGGTGACTTGTAGAGCCACACGTAGTGACAGACTAGATTAAATACAGGAAACACTCTAGCTTTGTACCAAGGGGTTCAGGAAGTGTGATGACACAATGTCAGTAATGTTACATACAGAGCAGAATGATTTTTCAAACAACCATACCAATTATTTTTTAGTTTAGCCTGCTGTGGACTGCTGTGCAAAAGCACTCTGACAACAATATATATACTTAAAGTTTCTGATAATCTTTTCCCAAAACAAGCAGCTGTATTTTAGATCTACTATATCATTTTTCCTACCTTTTAGTGGTTTGAGTGGTAATGGCTTTTTTTTTTTTTTTTTTTTTTTTTTTTTTTTTTTTGCAGCAGCAGCAGCAGCAGCAGCAGGACGCTATATGATGGGTGTTTCAACTGAAAATTAATATTTGAAAATTAAAAGATGCATGATTTGTCAAGTGGTTTGATGATTTGCACATTATAGGCTGACACAAAGTCTACATTGAGACAGCCTGTAAAAAAAAGGCCTAGGTCTAATTTTTTTCCTCAAATGTGACACACATCTGTTTTTTTATGCCAGTGTAAATAGCAAAAAAAAAAAAAAAAAAACACTGGATCTGAAATTTTCAATTCTGATTTCTTTCATATGAGCTCTTAAATCAGATAAATATCTGATTCCCGGTGATGTGGCAGCTGTGTGAATGCTCAGATCAGAATTCATGTGGCTTCTTACGTGAGAGCACAATGTATTCTCATGAAACGGTTCGTATGATATCATACGAAAAGTTATGCACAAATTTTTGTGCATATTCCTACGAATTTTCAGCAGCACGAGCGATCAGCGCGCATGCACGAGCCCCGAAGCGAGAGCCTTAAGACAAATGGTGGACATTCCTTTTATTCTCAGTGGAAAATGCAATATTTTAAGAGAGCTCATGTATTCAAATGCGTTTTGATAACATTTCTAGCGCGAAATGTGCATTTTATTTCCAAAATATTCATTCAGTTAATGTATATGATGTTTACTTTGTTAGTTATTATGAAGATTCTTTCAGGTTTCTATCGTTGCTATGGCTGTTGCTATGGACGCTGCTACCACTATCGCTGATGTAGCTTCCGCTCTGAAGTATTGTCCTCACTGTCACCGTGGAAATCTGGGGAGGGAGGCGTGGGGTTAACCTGCTCTCACAGAAATCCGTGAAATGAGCATGACCTCCTAATAACGCATTGCGTGATCCTCGCACGTAACCTGTTTTAATCATAGATTTCTATGGTTTTAATTCCGTGTGGTCACCACACAAACAGTGTCCACTGAAAGTCAGCGAGAATCCGTGCTGGACACACGGATTCTCGGCTTCAAAGACGTCACACTGTGGGTGGTGGCACAGACATCTAGGTAGACTGGACGCCTCACAGTGGAATCCCAGTAGACTGACGTCCGACGGCGGCGCCATCTTGCTGCGGTCGACCCCGCGATTAACTGTGCATTATTGTATAACCAATACAAGCTTTCAGAAATAAATATCTATTCTCCTTGAATATTTTGAAGTTGTAGTGGTATAGTTGTTATCACACAAGACTTATTATTTATAGACCCGGGTTAAATTCTTGCTAGAAGCAAGTTTTTTCCCCTCAGATGCCCATCAGAAGGCATACTTTATCATTAGACATGCGAATTTTAAGATGCCTGTCAGTCCATTTGTTATCAATTTCGGTTTCTCATGGCCATATATTAAAAGGTTAGGCCTATGGAAGAAATATATTTTGTCAGTAGAAT
This sequence comes from Myripristis murdjan, assembly GCF_902150065.1. NCBI lineage: Eukaryota > Metazoa > Chordata > Actinopteri > Holocentriformes > Holocentridae > Myripristis > Myripristis murdjan. The sequence continues at coordinate 29,245,787 of NC_043999.1, forward strand.
AAGGACACATTATCAATTTTCAAAGTAAATATATGCACATTAATGTGATAGGCATATTAGTCTAAATAGTGTAATGCTGATGATTATCTAAAATATGAAAATATTGATGATTATCTAAAATGTGAAAACATGCATATATGGTTCTTTGTCAGAGATCCTCATTTGATCATTTTCTTTCTGATATAATCAAATTCTCAAGGTAAATATATACACATTAATGTGATAGTCTAAATAGTGTAATATTGATGATTATCTAAAATGTGAAAAAATATGGTTCTTCATCTGAGGTTCTCATGTAGTTATTGTACCTGTGAACACTCTGCCAGACCACCAAGTTTCACACACACATTAGTATTCAAATAGACTTAGACTTTCTTTATTGTCTATATTTGTTTATACTGTAAATTTGCACATTGCCCTCATCTATGCACATTGTATACATCGATGCACACTGGTTTTATTGGTTTTTTGCACATTGTTTTTTTGCACATTGGTACTTAGATCTTTAGATCTCGAGGGTCATCTTTATTCTTTATTTTTGATTTACTTATTCTTTATTTTTGATTTACTTAATCTTGTACTCTGTGGATACTGCTGGAAACTGTAAATTTCCTTCGGGATGAATTAAGTATCTATCTATCTCTATCTCTATCTATCTTGTCATTGCACACACAGACACACACACACAAAAAAAAAAAAAAAAAAAAAAAAAAAAAACAGCAGTGAGTTTTTTGCAACGAAATGTAGCTGCTTGGCTTCCAGATTACAAAAGAGATGGAATTGTGGGGCAGTTTAAATAATTAAAATATAATCTATATAACTAGTCCGTAAAAAAACAAGAGAGCTAAATAATACTGAGTGCAATGGCTCAGTAGAAAGTCAAGCATTAACATTAGACCCAAAATATACATTAAACAGTCTATGGTGTGGGAATGGCTTGAGGGAATTTGTTTAAAATGCACACTGAGTACAGGGTTTTCCCTGGCTTTTTGGGGGGCTCAGGTGGTCCCTGCTAAGTAATAATGGGTAAGTTATAATGACCAAATTGAACTAAACATGTGTCTTACATGTGGAAGGTGATTCCCTGTTGTCTGGATTGTGCAGTACGTCGGTTTTTACAATCGTAGGCTGCACAATGTTGAGGCATTTTCCATCGACATGCTTTATTATTGTGACCGAGTCCCACTCTGTGTTTGGGCGGTCGACCGCTTCAAGATGGCCGCCAACTCTGCCGTGAAAAAAGGGGGAGTGGCCAATCTAGCCTCTTACTATGTCTATGGGTGGTGGTTCATAGATCCCGGAAGTGCAAATTTAATCGATATTCCGGAAAAGGGAGTAATACCTCTTCTCTGAATAGACAAGCTAAGCCAGTGTACTGCTGTTAGCCAGTGAAAATAGAGCAGAGTGGCGACTCTTCACTTTGTTACACAATCTATGTCAGTGCGCTGCGGTAGCTGGAAATCTTCTGTGCCTTTGCCAGACATACGTTTATATTCCACTCAAAAACGACATTTCATTCAACTTATGTAAAATCCTGCCATATTCCTCGTAGCAGGGCAACTTGGTGGGCGTTATCCTGGTAATTTCTGCCCTGACGACGTGCTAACATCCGTGCTAACTCACACTGGCTCTGCCTCATCATCGAGCCGCGGCTCGGTCGGCTCGCCGGGGATGCACTCCCCTCGGCCTGGGGGTGAACGAGCGGGCTCATCGTCTCCTCCAGTGCTCCTCCGACTTCGGAAAAAGAAAGTGTTCACGTATCAACCATAAGATGTCGCCATTGCGCTTTCAACCGTATCACCAGATGCGGTTAAAAGCTCTATATACCGTCTTTGGTATCACTGTTTCTGGTGCATAAAAAAACTATTTAAAATAAATAAACAAGAAACGCTTAGCCTGGCGGGGGGGGGGCAAGAAAAGCCTGGCGCCTCGCCAGGCCTATAAAGCACTGGGGGAAACCCTGTTCATTATAGTTATACTTTTAAAGGCTTACAGTGCAGCAACAAAAATGGCATAGACATGAGGTCAACATTTTTGGAAAGCTCTTGACCTCTACTATCATGCCCGATGGTATACCTGTCAAGTATCCCGTTTTGGCCGGGATTTTCCCGTATTTTACCCTCCTTTCCCGGCCCCCTCCCGTATTAGCATTTTTCCATAAATTTCCGGTATTTAACCTGCATTTATAAAAAATAATAATAATACCCCAGGGCGAGCCGCCCATTCCCAGTCTGACCTCTGCCACCCGCTACAGTAACCTACTGCATGTACTGTAGGTGGCAGTTGTCGCGAGGTTAGTGTGACATTGTCAGAGAAGAGTGACAATTGACCTCCAAAACTGTCGCGGTAAATAAACATCCCATGTCTGATTAAAAGGACCAAAAACGTTTTTTAGTTAAATGGAAGACATGATGACTGTATTTGAACTATTGATTTATAATGATGTCGGGCCATGCCTGTGTATTTCAACATGATGACGTGCATATCTCTCCCGGATTTTACTACTCAAATGTTGACAGGTATGCGATGGCAAACCAATAGGGGGCGCCACTGACTAGTGTCAAAACATGGAAAAAACATGATTTCACTATCTTAAGAAAAAAAAAAAATCTGACCAAACAGGCGTTCTTCCCACACCCAAAAACTATAATGAAGACTGAAAAATTAGTGATCACAACATCACATAATATACATAACATATTAGAGGTACAAAATCTATGGCGCAGGACACCTCTGTGTGTTGCAACTCCGCGCAGATTGTAGTTCTGGTACGCCTCTTCCAGGTTAGGGGAAAAGCTTTGAAATTAGGTTTAGAAAACACACATACGGTAGTTTTTCAACAGCAAAAGTATAACCTTAACATGTAGCCTATGTTTATATTATGAATAAAGATGTGTTATGAAAAATAAAAAATATATATAAATCGTTAGTGCTATTTTGACGTGTTTCCGCGGTTTTTCCACCCGCTCTGTTTCGCTGACTGAAAGGGTTGTGTTCAATGGCGTAACATATCAGCATATTATCAACTTTCATGCACTTTATTACACTTTATTGACTTTATTGATGAAAGTCAAATCAGACACGTCGCTGATAAGCACTAGGATTATGGGTAATGTAGTGCTTCTCCGTGATATGACATCGCAAATAAAACGTGTTTTCTTAAAATAAAGTTGATATTATACAGGACTTGTGGACTCGGCTGAAGCACATGCCATCGTTACACAACCTCATAGCTCGTGGTAAGTCTGCCTTGGATGGTTACAACGTTATGGCTAATAATCAGACTCTTTTCCGGAATATCGATTAAATTTGCACTTCCGGGATCTATGAACCACCACCTGTCGTATACGGATGACGTCATTAAAAGAGGACCGTAAGCGGTGCGGTGTGTGCAGGTAGATGATGGAGCTGAATAAACACTGTTGAAGTTGCAACGGCTGACTCGGTTGATTTAATTCGCATCACCCAGTCAGTATCAAACAATGGCGACGAGGATACCGAGTTCAGCTCGTAGTTAAATCTGTAAACGTTGAAACGAGGTCGTCGGGCAAGATGGAAAACTCCCTGCCGAAGTTTGATTGCTACAACGAGCCTGCCACGCTGGGACCAAGGTGGACAAGATGGCTGACAGCATTTGAGCTGTATGCAGACGGTAGAGGTTTGATTCTGTCTGACAACGTGGAAGCCTCAGTGAAACAAAGGCACCGGGCGTTACTTCTGCACCATGCAGGTACGGATGTGCAAGATATTTTTCTGACTTTGCCGGACACGGGAGGCCTGGCGGACTATGATGCAGTGGTCAAAGCGCTGAACACCTACTTTGTGCCGCAAGTGAACACCGCGTTCGCACGCCAGACTTTCTACCAGACAACGCAGAAAACAGGAGAAACTGTGCAGCAGTTCGTAACGAGATTACGCCAGGCTGCTAGAGATGCTGTGCTTAGCAGATGCCAGTCGGATTATGTACGGAGAAAGCTGTTGGAAGAAACGGGGCTGACGTTGGCTCACGCTCTGGAGATAGCGGCGGGGTGTGAGAGGGTGGAAACGCAAATGGCAGCGATGAAGATAGCCGACGGCGGCGGCGCAGAGGGGGGAGAGACGGTGAATCGCGTTCACAGGAAAGAAGGAAAATTCCAACGGAAAAAATCAAAAGCTCGCAGAGATGGAAGAGAGAAATCTGATAAACAGTGTTTCAGATGTGGGCATGGAGATCACTTTGCCAAGGACCCAGCTTGTCCAGCAAGAGGGCAAGTATGCAGAAAGTGCAGTGGAAAGGACCACTTTGCCAAGATGTGCAAGACAAAAGGTAACAGCAAACAGACTGTGAAATGTGTAGAATCTGAGAGTAAAGATATGGACTATGCATTTGTGATTGGAAATGAGTCAAACACAGAGAGGCTCACATTTAATGTGGGGGGAGTAAACTTACTCATGCTAATTGACTCAGGTGCATCAAGTAATGTAGTGGATGAGGACACGTGGGAAATGCTGAAAGAGAAAAAGATTAAATGCATCTCCTCCAAGGCAAGTGGAAAACCTTTGTATCCTTACTCATGTGCGGCGCCCTTACCAATTAAGGGTACATTCACCTGTGAAATAGGAATAGGAGAACGTAGCACAACTGCAGAGTTCACAGTGATAAAAGGAAAGGGGGAGCCACTGCTCGGCAGAAAGACTTCCATCAAGCTAGGGGTGCTGAGAGTAGGCCCAAACATATGCACAGTGACAGATGTCAAGTCAGAGATACAAAAACAATACCCCAAGTTGTTTCAAGGGGTTGGTAAGCTTAATACCAAGCAAATCAGTCTGCACATTGATGAGAGTGTAGCACCTGTGGCACAACCCCTGAGGCGGGTGCCGTTTCACCTAAGCGATGCAGTGGAGAAAAAAATAAAGCAACTGCTAGAAATGGACATTATAGAAAAAGTGGATGGACCAACACCATGGGTGAACCCTGTTGTAGTCACCCAAAAGCAGCAGAGGACGACATCAGAATGTGCCTCGACATGAGGAGAGCGAATGCAGCCATCATCAGAGGGAGATATCCGATCCCCACAGTGGATGAGCTCTTACAAGGAATGAACGGATCGATCATCTTTAGCAAACTGGACTTAAAGTGGGGCTACCATCAGCTAGAGCTCACACCAGAGTCGAGAGGCATTACGACTTTTGCAGTGCACACAGGTACCTACAGGTACAAAAGACTTATATTTTGTGTCTCATCTGCAAGTGAACAATACCAACACGAAATCGCAACAGCACTTTCTGGCATCGAGGGGGTAGAGAATATCTCCGATGACATCATCGTTCACGCCCCGGACCAAGAGACCCACAATCGACGACTCCATGCAGTTTTGAGAAGGCTGGAGAGTTGTGGGCTAACCCTCAACACAGAAAAGTGTCAATTTAACATGAACAAGTTAATATTCATGGGCATGCTTCTCTCCGAAAAGGGCATTGGCCCCACCACAGAAAGAGAGAGAGCCGTAAGTGAGGCGAGAGAGCCTGAGAGTGCATCAGAGGTGCGCAGCTTTCTGGGCTTAGCTGGCTACAGCAGCCGATTCATACCCCAGTTTGCCAGCATATCAGAGCCTCTGCGGAGATTAACCAAGAAGGACACACCATTCCACTTCGGGCCAGAGCAAAGGCAAGCCTTCAAAGTGCTCAAGGAAAAACTGGCTGAGGCTGGCACTTTGGCATATTTCAACAAGGATGCTCCCACCAAAGTCATAGCTGATGCAGGGCTGGTCGGCATAGGAGCAGTCCTGGTTCAAGAGCAACACGCAGCAATGGTGCCAATATGCTATGTAAGTAGAAGCCTAACCGACTGTGAGAGAAAATACGCCCAAACCGAGAGAGAAGCCCTCGCATTAGTATGGGCATGTGAGAGACTGCACCCGTACATATATGGGAAAAAGTTTGACTTAGTGACAGACCACAAAGCCCTGGAGGCTATCTACAGCCCAACATCAAAACCATGCGCCCGTATTGAACACTGGGTGCTAAGGCTCCAACCATATGATTTCAGAGTGGTCCACGTTCCAGGGAAGGACAACATTGCAGACCCCCTGTCATGCTTGCTGGGAGAGAGCGCAACAAGAGAGACTCATGAACATGGAGCAGAGGAATATGTGAGGTTTGTGGCTACAAACGCAACTCCAAGGGCACTGACCACTAGAGAGGTGGAGGAGGAGTCTGCAGCTGACGATGAACTCAGGGAATTAAGGAATGCAGTACAAAGTGGCTGTTTTGACAAATGCCCAACATATGCCCCAATAGCATATGAACTGTGTGTGATTGGACATTTAGTGCTGAGGGGGACACGTTAGAGTTCTCATATTCTGCCCGAACCCGACCCGACCCGACCCGACCCGACATTTTCGGGTCGGGTCGGGCCTAAAATTTACGTGAATTGGGCGGGTCGGGTCGGGCTTCGGGTTCTGTGGGGGATTTTTTTTTTTTTTTTTTAATAAAAAAATAGAATTATGTGTTGTGTTATTGATTATGACGTTTCATTTTTATGTGACTGGTGGAGAGAGTGAGAGACTGGATTGGATTTGGAGGCTAAACTTTCAGTGACAGACAGACAACCAGCTGTGCGAGCGCAGCGCAAACAAGTGAGAGAGAGTTGCAGCAGTATCCCGCTGTGCTGGCGGTTTTTGCTATGGGCAGTGCAACTGGGGGCGCACGGGAAAAAAAAAAATCTCCAGTTTTTTAGACTACTACGGAAGCCCTAAAGGGCCATACATACATATATTTTATTTCCTCCGTTTTCCCGTGATAACGAGATAATTTTCCTCCGTTTTCTCGTGATAACAAGATATTTTCCCTCCGTTTTGAATGAATGAATGAAACGTGATAGGCCTGAGATTTCCATCATACGTGACATATCATGCTGACTGACGTCTCCTTGGACACATAAAGCAGGGGTCACCAATCACGTGCCATGGAGGGCCGAGAGGCTGCAGGTTTTCATTCCAACCAAGACCTCCACCAGGTGATTTCACTGATTAGCTCCAGGTGATCAGTGAAATCACCTGGTGGAGGTCTTGGTTGGAATGAAAACCTGCAGCCTCTCGGCCCTCCATGGCACGTGATTGGTGACCCCTGACATAAAGCATAAAGCTATTTCAGCCTGTGTCAGGCCTTGATTGATAAGTGATGCAGTGATCAATATTCTCCTGCTCCTCTGACATTGCTACACTGACTGATGTTTCCTGCAATAATTTAATAAGACAATCGCTTTGTTTTCTCGAGATCTCGATTTAATTATCTCGTTATCACGGGAAAACGGAGGAAAATTATCTCGTTATCACGAGAAAACGGAAGAAAAATATCTCGTTATCACGAGAAAACGGAGGAAATTTATCTCGTTATCACGGGAAAACAGAGGAAAATTATCTCGTTATCACAAGAAAACGGAGGAATTATCTCGTTATCACGGGAAAACGGAGGAAATAAAATATATGTATGTATGGCCCTTTAGGGCTTCCGTAGGACTACCGTATTGACCCACACATGCCGCGGCACCATCAGTTGGCATCAGGTGGCACCATCAGACGGGCCGGCCGCGGCACCGATACTGCGCCCACCCGGTCAGGTCTGCTGGATCTAACAGGTGAGTTGCCTGATGCCGACTGATGGTGCTGCTTGATGCCAACTGATAGGGCCGACCGGCGCTGCTAAATAATGGCGAATTTGGCGATTTTTTTTTTTTTCCGGGATAAGGCAGCAGAAAAATATGTAAAACTGTGCCACGGCTGCCAGATCGTAGCACGACCAGACGTCCCAGAACCACTACGACCTACAACACTGCCAGATGGGCCGTGGCAAGATGTCGCCACTGATCTACTGGGCCCATTACCGACAGGGCACTCTATATTAGTAGTCATAGACTACTACAGCAGATACTATGAATATGAGATCCTGAAGTCAACTACCACAGACAGGGTGATCGATAGTCTGGAGAACATTTTCAGTCGTCACAGCCTCCCTGTCACCGGACTGTGGCCCACAGTTTCTGTCCTCCCAATTTCAGACATTTTGTCAGGACAACGGAATGTTGCATGTGAAAACAACACCCAAGTGGGCACAGGCAAACGGTGAAGTGGAGAGGCAAAATGCTTCACTGATGAAACGGATACGCATCGCACAATCCGAAGGACTGGACTGGAGGAAGGAGCTTCGCAAGTATGTCACAGTCTACAGGTCTATTGACCATTCTACCACCGGAAAGATTCCAGCGGAGCTGCTCTTTAAAAGGAAAATCAGAGGGAAGCTTCCAGACATCACAACTCCACAGAGATCTGGAGGTGAGAGACACTGATGCAGAACGAAAAGGGAAATCAAAAATCTACACAGACAGTAGGAACAAAGCAAAACACTCCGATTTGGCTGTCGGAGACCAGGTTCTACTGAAACAAGACAAGACAGACAAATTCTCCACCACGTTCAATAAGACACCACACAAGGTGATCTGCAAGGATGGTAACAAGGTGGTTGTCGAATCGCCAAGTAGAGCCAGATACGCCAGAAATACCATGTTTGTCAAGAAGTACTACACCGAGGATGCAGGTCCTCAGTCAACCAGTAAAACACAAATGACATGGACTGAGAGTGCAAATGAGACGGAGGTGTCCCAAGACAAGCCTCCTGCAGCATTCAACACAGAAAAACATGCTGAGGGTAGTACAGTCATGCCCCTCCCTCCCAAGTATGAGAAACCACACAGGCAGGTCAGACTGCCACAGAGACTGAAAGACTTTGTTATGCAGTAAGCTCACTTTAAATGGCAACTGCCTGTCAGAGGTAGTGATGCACAGTTGATATATCTGTCAAAAAAAAAAAAAGGGCCAAGAACTGTGATGTTGCTAAAAAAAAAAAAAAAAAAAAAAAAAAAATATATATATATATATATATATATATATATATATATATATATATACATATATATATATATATATATATATATATATATATATGTATATATATATATATATACATATATATATACATACATATATATGGAAATGTTATTGTTCTTGTTACAGGTACACACGGGTGAACGAGCCAGTCATGTTTGTGTATGTTCATGCATTATTTTGTTTACATCAGGAAATGGTTGCAGCTTAAGTGCATAGGAATGCTTGTCACTTAAAAAGGGGAGGCGGATGGATGCTCTGTTAAAAAGAAAAAAAAAACTGTTTTGTTCTGTTGGAAAAAGGTTGCGTAAAAAAAAGTTTAAGAACAGTACCCAGGCATGTGGTAGGTTAAGTTTTGTGTAATACGGAAGCCCTAAAGGGCCATACATACATATATTTTATTTCCTCCGTTTTCCCGTGATAACGAGATAAATTTCCTCCGTTTTCTCGTGATAACGAGATAATTGTCCTCCGTTTTCTCGTGATAACGAGATAATTAAATCGAGAAAACAAAGCGATTGTCTAGTTTATTAAAGCATTGCAGACATCAGTCAGTGTAGCAATGTCAGAGGAGCAGGAGAATATCGATCACCGCATCACTTATCTGTTCAATCAAGGCCTGACACAGGCTGAAATAGCTTTATGCTTTATGTCAGGGGTCACCAATCATGTGCCATGCAGGGCCGAGAGGCTGCAGGTTTTCATTCCAACCAAGACCTCCACCAGGTGATTTCACTGATTAGTTCCTCCTTTCTGATACAAGGTGAGGTGATCAGTGAAATCACCTGGTGGAGGTCTTGGTTGGAATGAAAACCTGCAGCCTCTCGGCCCTCCATGGCACATGATTGGTGACCCCTGCTTTATGTGTCCAAGGAGACGTCAGTCAGCATGACATGTCACGTATGATGGAAATCTCAGGCCTATCACGTTTCATTCATTCATTCAAAACGGAGGGAAAATATCTCGTTATCACGAGAAAACGGAGGGAAAATATCTCGTTATCACGAGAAAACGGAGGAAAATTATCTCGTTATCACGAGAAAACGGGGGGAAATTATCTCGTTATCACGGGAAAACGGAGGGAAATTATCTCGTTATCACGAGAAAACGGAGGGAAATTATCTCGTTATCACGAGAAAACGGGGGGAAATTATCTCGTTATCACGGGAAAACGGAGGAAAATTATCTCGTTATCACGAGAAAACAGAGGAAATTTATCTCGTTATCACGGGAAAACGGAGGAAAATTATCTCGTTATCACGAGAAAACGGAGGAATTATCTCGTTATCACGAGAAAACGGAGGAAATAAAATATATTTATGTATGGCCCTTTAGGGCTTCCGTAGTGTAATGCAATGTTGGAGTTTACTTTAGTAAGGGGGGAATGTCGTATACGGATGACGTCATTAAAAGAGGACCGTAAGCGGTGCGGTGTGTGCAGGTAGATGATGGAGCTGAATAAACACTGTTGAAGTTGCAACGGCCGACTCGGTTGATTTAATTCGCATCACCCAGTCAGTATCAAACACCACCCACAGCGTGACGTCTTTGTGTCCAGCACGGATCCTCGCTGACTTTCAGTGGACACTGTGTGGTGTCCCTTATCAAAATGCATTTGAATACATAAGCTCTCTTAAAATATTGCATTTTCCACTGAGAATAAAAGGAACGTCCGCCATTTATTTTGTTTTCACAGAAAGACCAGCCTGCAGCGCATAGGTCACGTGATCACAACTTTCTGGTTCACAGTTACGTGGGAAATATACGAAATATAGTGCAATATTTTTCGTAGAAATTTGTATGAACGTTGAATGAGAACAGCCTGGAGAGCATGCTCTCATCACTGTCAGTGCATCATTATTTACTGACTGTCAGTAGCGGTGGACAAATAAAATAAGGAGCATCACAGTAACAACCACAGTGAGACAGAAAGATATAAAGTTAATAGATTTATGAGAGGATGATTCAAACCAATCCCTTTTTTTGCCCCAGCTGATGAATTTCCAGGATAGGACATACTGGACTTAATTTAACACTTTATAAAATACATAAACACTCAACTGGTAGATACAAACACTATGGTCATCTGGAATCTGTTCAGCATGTACTGGCTATGAGTAGTGAAAGAAACTGACATCAGCATTAAGGACAAAATAGCACTGTAGGGAACTTCCTTTGAGATGTGGCATGGGGAGTATGCCATCACCAAATGAAGAATCTGAAGGAAACAGGGTTAATAGAGAGAATTAATTCATTTATTTATTTTTGGTCTGCCTATCTACTGTTCCACACTCCCGTCCGGTAGGTGCCGATAATAAACTGAAAGTTGGTTTACGAACCGCCATTAAAACTTGAAGAGGAGGAAGAAGGAAAAGAAGAAGCTAGCTGACTTTGCTCTGTTGTCGCTGGCTGAGGACCATCAGACGAACAAGGCTGTACAAAACTATGTGAAAGACGCCAGCCATTCGTTTGCAGAGGAGAAGGAAACATGAGATGATTAATCAGAAACATGCCAGATATAAAGCTGTTGACAGCGAGTGGACTGGCAGCTGACTTGTCTGTAGTTGGTTAGCTTAGCGTAGCATTTTGTGAACGTGTTTACAGTTAGCTAGCTCTCCGGCTAGCTAATGAAGCTGGCAGTATGGACCTCGGAATAATGTTGTACAACAATTTGAAAGATGTTACATGGAGCACGACATCTCTGCCATTAGACCAACTTGTGGGCGCATACAGGTTGCCGCAAATCGTGAAGCTGGATAACGGTAAGTAGCCAACGTTAAATCCTTAGCACAACCAAGTTCCCACAGCTGCCCAGCTAGCGTTGTCTAGCTGCTACAATGTTAGCTCACCCGCGAACGTAAACCAAGTCCTGTGACAATGGAAAATAACTACATTCGATTTATATGATCGTCATTTTGTTTTCCTCTTATGACTGATTATTAACATATATGTTGACATAGTTAATGAACTACGTTAAGCGTGTCCCCAGCTGTGGCGTCTTTACAATCGCCTGAGATCAGAGGCTCAACCTCTGTAAGGGTGTCGGGAAGAGAAATATTACAATTACACGCATTAAAGGAAATTTCAAACCTGATAGCTTTGCAGGCTTACGTAGATGTACCCATATACTGACTAAAATTAGCACCCAACAAAGGCGCTATCTAATTAATTTATAGTAATAAGGAGGAAAAGCAGAATTTTGTCCTAAATAAAAAACGGGTAGCACCATTTCCCAAGATCCTCCGCTGTGACTGTGACCAGCAAACTGTGCATTTGGATGGCAAAAAAAAAGATCAAACAGAACAATGAATTCTGCATTCATTCTGCACTGAAGCAACAAGCAGAAGAATGTCAGGTTCCTTGGCTTGTGGTCTAAGCATTGTGCATCCCTGTTTAATCTACTAACTTCAAATTAGAGCAGGACCTGTTCCTACAGAAGCACCTGATAAACACATTCATTTTCCAGCCATGATAATCAAAGTGGCTGAGCTACCTCCATACCACTGTACATGATTGAATTAAGACATGAAATTCCTGAATATTCAGTACTTAAACCAAATGTATTCTGCAAGCTGAAGTTGCATTCCAGACCCACTGGTTAAGAGGGAGAGACAGTTTGGCTCTTGACACTGAAGAGCAGCAGTGGGTTCAAATAGTCCATCATGTCTCGAATTGAATCCCAGTCCTCCTAAACTTGCTGACAAAACTGATGCAAGAAGTGAAACATACAGTTTTACCCAGAGCTGGCAGAGATGGACACCAGACAAGCATATTAATATTGCATAAAAAATGTGTCTCACATACAATTATAAAAACAAACGTTCAAGGAAAAAAAGTGTGAAGGGTTTTCAGTGTAGCAACTCATTGTCAACTTAATCAAAATGGTTTGAAATTGAGTGTGTCCTTTAGCCGGGCGATACGACCGCAAATCAGTATACAAATCAGTACGATTAATTGAACAGTGTACCTTGATTACGATCAACAAACAATTATTTTGGTCGAGGGTTTTAGCAGGGAGCCAGCTACAGGAGCCATATCCTTTGCGATGTAGTAGGAAATGGTGTCAGTTATTTCTTTCCATCTTTTTTAAATCATTCTCATATTATGTAGCATTTGTAAATGCTTGCATTATCAACAGCTGCTTTGTGAAGGCAGGGTTGGTGCTGGGCACTTGTCAGTCTCTTTTTTTGAGCCATGTTCATATTTGCTAACCTGATTGTATTCCAAGTGTATTGGTGGTATTTAGGGTTGCAAAGGGGTGGAAATGTTCTGGAAACTTTCCAGAAACTTTCCATGGGATGTTAAGCTGGGGAATTTTGGAAATTTGGAAGAAATCTGGAAACTATGCATGGGAATTAATAAGTATAAAAACAAAACAAAACAAACAAACAGACAAACAAAACAAAACAAAAAAAACATTCCCATTCAAAATATGAATTGAAAGCATTTTCTCTCAAGCTTCTGGCATTTTTCCTCAATCCTGTCTGGCCTCAATGACTGCATGTACATAGGATTGAGGAATGCACAGTGAATACAAATTCACTGTGCATTAGGATTGAGGAAAGCACAGTGAATTTGTATTAAATCTGGTTGTTTTAACCATGCTGCAAGATGTTGTTGTTTTTTTTTCCAACTACATTTATGTTCCCTGTTATAGGCTAATATGCAGTTTTGCAAATTTCCTGTTTATTCCTGTTAATTCTCATTCATTCCCATATATTCCCTTTAGTTTTGGAGTTTTGCAACCCTAGTGGTATTACCTTGGGTCACTGTTTCTTTGTTTGTTTATTTGCACATTGTATCACTTACATAAAAACAGTAAAAATAATAATTTTAAACATTGTGCAGGAGAGGTAGAAGCCAAAAGAGGCTTATGAAAATACCTCCCCTATGTAAAAATAAAAACAACAGCGGTGGTCTATAATACAGATAATACAGAAATTCATGTAACAACAAATAGGACAAAGTATAGGAGAAAGAAGAAGAAAAAAATAATAACCAATTTGCTCAGAAAATGAAAGATACAGATTGAAGATCCAGAAGTGCTACAAATTATTATTATTACAAGAATGATTTTTTTCAGTTGTTTTTTGAACAAAGCCAGTGTAGATATTGATTTTAGTGATGTAGGTAGATTGTTCCATAGACATGGTCCTCTGTATTTTAAAGTGCGTTGATTGTGAGAAGTCCGACAATAGGAAGGATGGAAGTCCTTTGAATGTCTTGTCTGATATGAATGGATGTCTGAGGAAAACTTAAAAAAATCCTGGAAACTAAGTGGCAAATCATGAGATAGATATACATACTTATACATAAACACACAGGTTTGGTATGTTCACAAAAAGAGAAACAGAAGATTCTTTTTTTTTTTTTTTTTTTTTTTATAACAAAACTAACCATTCTCAAAAATTTCTTTTGAATTAGCAGAATCTTGTTGAGAAAAGTGTGACATACAGCTGCCCATACAGTGTTACAATATGTTATATATGGATAAATTAAGCTGTAATAACAGGTTAAAATACAGGAGTGATTGGTTACTCTTCATGAACTGTTGGAAGGTTCATGAAGGTTAATTCCCATGCAGCATGAATGCAACTCTCATGGTCTGCTCTGAGTAGGTCTGGGAAAGAAGGAGGGAAGAAGAGAGAGGAGGAGGCAATTCTCAGTGTTTACATTTCACTTTTTAGTCTTCACTAAAGACAACGTGTTCAAACGACAAACAGCATTTTTCTTACAAATACAAGCTACTAGATTCAAGATGGCGGCGCTTTCAGTAGCAGCAGCTGCTCGGCTCTCTCGTTTGTTCGTGTATTTTGTGTATTTCATAGCTCTGTTAAGCAAGACAGTAGCTTATATTAGTTGTGATCGTTCACAGTTGTTGTCCATCCGTGAACATCACAATGACCGTCTAGCCCAGGGGTCGGGAACCTATGGCTCGCGAGCCAGATGTGGCTCTTTTGATGATAACATCTGGCTCGCAGATTTCGGGTTTTAAAATATTATCGTTTGTTTAAATCCATCCATCGATTTTCTACTGCTCATGTCTTGTTCAGAGTTGCAGTTGCATGAGCGATTGTCTATTATTTTAATTGGATGATAATAGCCTACGTTGGCCGTTATTGGGCCGTTGCTGGGTGCACAGGTACACGCCCCCTTTTGCATCAGTTGGCTCGGTCATTAGCTCAAAGTTAACCCTTCGACGGAGAAGATGGCGAAAAGAAAAAAAGATGACGAGTATCGGTGAGTATTATAACAACATTATTTAAAAGAATAAATTAAGACGCTTGTTATGCTCACATTTAATTGAATTCAGTCTTAAAATATATTATATGGCTCTCACTGAAACAAATTTCCAAAAATTGTGCTTTTATGGCTCTCTGAGTCAAAAAGGTTCCCGACCCCTGGTCTAGCCGATACAGCTTCACTACCGCCGGAGATTCTTCGTTCCCCGGAGGCTATCAGAATAATCCATCTACCTGTGAAGCGACTCCGACGGCGGAAAGAGAGGAAGCAGAAGAGAGGAAAGCGGGCAGGCCTGCAAGTTAGGCTAAAGGCTAACCCGTACAAGCCAGCACTACCAAGCCTCTTCCTCGCAAACTCCAGGTCAGTTGTTAACAAGCTGGACGAGATCAGAGCGATGATCATGTCCTACTGTGCGACCATCATCATGGAGATCTGGCTCAACAACAACATACCGGACTCGGTGGTGCAGCTGGCGGGTGCAGACCTTTCTTTTTGCCAAGGGAATTCTCTACCATAATAATCATGGCAGTTTACATCCCCCCACAAGCTAGGGATAAACTAGCTTTGGAGATACTACATGACAGCGCTAGTAAACAGCTCACGGCGCACCTGGGCAGTGTAGTCATTGCAGCTGGGGACTTTAATCATGTAGACTTTAAACTGGTTATGCCAAAACTCTGCAAGAACTTTAATCATGTATACTTTAAACTGGTGACAGGGATTAAAGTTCTCTGTCTCAAGACGGATTTCCATCAGTTGGAAAAAGAGGGGAAAAAAGAAAGACCAAAAAAAAAAAAAAAGTTGCACGTGCATTTTGTTGTGGTACAGTTTTGACTATCCAATGAAATCATGTTAGGCATTAAACTGACGCTGTTGTAAAACAGTAAAGCCAGCCAGAGCCTTGGTATTAGCCAATCAGAAACAGAGGAGGGCGGGTTCACCCCTGCCCCTCAGGGAAGGATCTGGGGTCTGTTTCACAAATTAAAAGCAGGTTTAGTGAAAACTCTGAGTCTGTTAACCCTGAAATGAGGGAAACTCTGAGTTTTCCGTTTCACAAGGGCAGGTAACTCAAACCAGAGAAAGAGGGGTAACTCTAGCCTGACAACAAGATGGCGGCACGCAGTGGTGCAGCGGCTTCTCAAGCTCCCGGGATTAAGCCTTGTTTACCGACCTTTGAGGCCGCTTTTAGCACTAGTTTAGTGCTAAACTCGCGTGTTAAGTACAGCTCAACCGAACTGATGGTCATCAGATACCCCTTTTCCACCAGGGCTGGTTCGGAGCCGGTGCCTGACTTAGCACCAGTTTTTTGGTTTTCCACCGCCCGAGCTGGGGCCAAACTGGTGCCAAACTGGTTCCAAACTGGTGCTAGGCAAGCACCGACTCCGAGCAGGGGCTAAACAGGAGCCAGAGAAAGAACCGATGACGCGGCCCAACGCGTCATTGGTGGGCGGCGTTACAAAACAAAACAGGAACTGCGAATGCTATAAACATAAACAATAATCCCCGAGAAGCCGCGGGTTATACTGATTTTACAACGGCATGGAACGCGGCTCCGCAAATTACATTTAAGGATGAGAAGCACCCGTTTTATAACTAAACAGAGCTGTCATTCGTTCTGATCACGAATCCGACAGGTAGCCGGCAATAATTGTGTTTTTCGCCTCTGTATTGAAATGTTGGCTTGTAAAGACACAAGCAGTATTTGCATCGCTAATAAATCCAGATCCTGCTCCACCCGGGGCCAGAAACTATCGGGAAAGCAGCGTTATATGCTTGACTGAGACGCGGCTCACGAACATCATCCCCGACTCACTGATCAGTTTCACCGGCTTCAGGACAGGACGGGCGGACAGAGACAGAGACGCTGCAGCCACTGTATAGTATGAGTGTGCAGTTTTATGTGTGTTGAAGTGATGAAGCTGCCGTGACAATGTAATTTCCTGCAAAGGATTAATAAAGTATCATTCATTCATTCATTCATGATGGTTATTGTGATTCTGAGCGAGCATCTCGCGCACCCGTCATCACGTTTTCCGATGACGTCATGACGTGGCTCTGAATTGGCTCCACTTTGCTCTTGACTGTGGAAAAGCAAACCAGTTCTTCGTTGGCACCAGTTAAGCACCGGCTCTAGCACCAGCTCCGAACTAGCACCAGGTTTTTCCTGGTGGAAAAGGGGCAAGAGACAGTTCGGTTACTACAATTTCACCGGAGCTGAAATCCACACTCAGAAGACAGCACCTCCTCAGGACAACGGAGTGGCGCAGCAGAGTACGGCAAGCAGTGGGCAAGAGGAAGCAGTGTGCCCGTAAACAGAAGAGGGGGAAGCGGGCGGGTGCGCTAGCCCAGCTAAAGGCTAGCAGACCAACTCTCTTTCTGGCCAGTGTCCGCTTACTGGATAATAAAGTGGACTTGTTACGTCTGAGGCTGAGTGTTTCCACAGAGATGAGGAACTGTGCTGTTCTTTGCCTCACGGAAACGGCTTAACAACAACATGCCAGACTCAGCCTTCCAGATCGACGGCCTACAGCTTTTCCGAGCGGACCGCGACCACCGGTCGGGGAAAACACGGGGAGGAGGACTCTGTGTGTACGTGAATGAAGGTTGGTGTACAAACTGTGGACTGGTTAAAAGCTACTGCTCTGAGGCGATAGAACTGATGACTGTGAGATGTCAGCCATACTATTTGAGTTCACTGCGGTGTTCGTCACCAGTGTTTACATCCCGCCGGGTGCTAATGCTAACGAAGCATTAAAGGAGCTACACGACTGCGTGAATCAGGCCTTCATTGTCAAATAGCTGCTAGGAAACCACTGCTAAGGAGGCAACAAGCAGAAGAGATTTGTTTGGGCCAAGAAACACAAGGAATGGACATTAGACCAGTGGAAATCTGTGCTTTGGTCTGATGAGTCCAAATTTGAGATCTTTGGTTCCAACCGCCGGGTCTTTGTGAGACGCAGAAAAGGTGAACGGATGGATTCCACATGCCTGGTTCCCACTGTGAAGCATGGAGGAGGAGGTGTGATGGTGTGGGGGTGTTTTGCTGGTGACACTGTCGGGGATTTATTCAAAATTGAAGGCACACTGAACCAGCATGGCTACCACAGCATCCTGCAGCGACATGCCATCCCATCCAGTTTGTGTTTAGTTGGACGATCATTTATTTTTCAGCAGGACAATGACCCAAACACACCTCCAGACTGTGTAAGGGCTATTTGACCAAGAAGGAGAGTGATGGAGTGCTGCGGCAGATGACCTGGCCTCCACAGTCACCGGACCTGAACCCAATCCAGATGGTTTGGGGTGAGCTGGACCGCAGAGTGAAGGCAAAGGGGCCAACAAGTGCTAAACACCTCTGGGAACTCCTTCAAGACTGTTGGAAAACCATTTCAGGTGATTACCTCTTGAAGCTCATGGAGAGAATGCCAAGAGTGTGCAAAGCAGTAATCAGAGCAAAGGGTGGCTATTTTGAAGAAACTAGAATATAAAACATGTTTTCAGTTATTTCACCTTTTTTTGTTAAGTACATAACTCCACATGTGTTCATTCATAGTTTTGATTCCTTCAGTTAGAATCTACAATGTAAATAGTCATGAAAATAAAGGAAACGCATTGAATGAGAAGGTGTGTCCAAACTTTTGGCCTGTACTGTATATCTATATATATCTATATATATCTCTATATATCTATCTATATCTATATCTATCTATCTATATATATATATCTATATATATATATAGATATATATATATATATATATAGATATATAGATATATATATATATATATATATATATATATATATGTATACATATATACACTACTCACAAAAAGTTAGGGATATTTGGCTTTTGGGTGAAAGTTATGGAAAATGTAAAAAGTTCATGCTACAGTGATATTATATCATGAAAGTAGGGCATTTAAGTAGAAGCATACACTGGTGATTTCCTCATCTCAAACAATTTCTTGAAACAAAAGCCAACAACAGTGGTGGATATACCACAACAAAAAATGTCAGTGTCAATAACTTGTCATGTGCCCTTGAGCATCAATTACAGCTTGACAACGACGTCTCATGCTGTTCACAAGTCGACTTATTGTCTGCTGAGGCATGGCATCCCACTCTTCTAGAAGGGCGGCCCTCAGGACATTGAGGTTCTGGGGTACAGAGCTCCAAGCCTCTACACGGTGACTCAGCTGATCCCATAGGTTTTCTATGGGATTCAGGTCTGAGAAAGTACAGGCCACTCCATTTGAGGTACCCCAGTCTCCAGTAGCCATTCCCTAATGATACGACCTCGATGAGCTGGAGCATCAAACACGTGATGTCAATTTTGCCGTTAAACTCCTTGTTAGAGAACAGCAACTTGTGCAAAAAGTACTGAAACATTGAACAGTTGGACATGTGCATTCAAAAGTTTACAGAAGGTCACATTCACATTAAGTTCACCTGTAAAGGTTATAATGCATTTTAGGTTCATCCCGAAATTTCACCCGAAAGCCGAATATCCCTAACTTTAGTAGGGAGTAGTGTATATATAATATTTATTATCTTATATGAACATCTTATATGAACAGTTTTATTTAAATATAGGCTACTGCTTTCCGGTGTTGGTCCCAGAAAAAACATCTATCTTTTCATAAACTCACCGGCAGATGCTTTGTTTCAGCTGGGGGGGGTGTCTCTCCAATTTAACGTCAGCTCCGTTTAATGCGGCTAAGCAGCAAAAGTAACAACAGTAAGCAGTAACATTAAGGCTGAACAGAGTTATATAATTTCAACCCCACCTTTCCGGGGCTTTTGCTAATCACCTTTTCAGGCTGTTATCAATTTACCTCTGAAATAAAGACAACAGTTTTCACAGATGTGTTGATTTATTAAATGTTAGCTTCAGTGTACAGATGCAAACAAATTGACATATTAATTAAATCAATGGCCTAGGCAACTCATAAAGAATAAACAAATTAGTAATGATTAATAGGCTAATTAATAACTGATAACAATAACACATTAATAACATGAACAAAGTTACAGCTGCACATCTCCGTGGAAAATCTTACAGATTTGAATTCATTTCATATGAAAAACGTCTGACCGACCAATCAGATTGCTTGGTCGGATCTACGTGTTGTATAAACATTGTTCACACATGACTGCAGCCCCATCCACTCTGCAAACACCATCATTAAATTTGCTGATGATACGACCATAGTGGGCCTGATTTCTGGGGGCGATGAGACAGCTTATAGGCGCGAGGTGGATGATCTCACTTGGTGGTGTAGTAAAAACGACCTTGTCCTCAACACCTCCAAAACCAAGGAGATGATTATCGACTTTCGGAGGGCTAAGGTCGAACCTCACCCACCCCTCCATATACATGGGGACGGGCAAAAATCCCATTTCATTATTGGGGGGACAATAAACAGCTAAATTTCAGAGAGTAATTGCTGGGGGGGGACATGAAAAAATTGCTGTCTGGCATGACTGTACCTCCCTCTTTCTCTCTTGCGCTCCTTTGAAATTTGCCGTACAGTGTTGAGCCCTCAGCATGTTCATATGTTTTAAATAATGGTATTAAAAGCAATAATTCTCTAACCAAATTTCATTGCTTACTGTTCTATTTCCACTACAGTCCACCAAAGTAGCTTTACAAGAACTAGAAACTCAAAATAAGCTCTAAAACTAGAAGAAATATCTTGAATAATCCAACTACATCAAACTATTCTTCAAAAAACAAATTTATTGTAGTGTCAACAAAAAAGAAAGCAAGATATGGGATCAAATAGTGACATACAGTATATGTTTGAGCTGTACACTGTCCCTTTTAGATCAAATAAGAAAATGAAATGAAACTATGCCACAAAATAATGCAACTTAAAATGCAAAAAAATAGATATCTGTCTAGAGACAAACTCAAAATATCAGTAAAATATGAACTATTTCTGACATTAATATCCTGACAGACTTTTTGAAAGAATAAAAACCTCAGTATTTGCTCCTCCTGTGGTCTGTCCTCTCTCTCCCTCACTGTCCTGCACTCGCTTCAGCTTGTAAACAATCATTAGCTGTTAGCTTAAACAGAGAGCTGAAAGAGGCAGGTTTTGGACCAAGCAGGGGAAAATATCGCTTTTCATATTACAGCCTTGTGCTTGGTGAACAAGTGGTGTGATAAATGACTCACTGGCTTTCACTTGAGGAGGTTTTCTTGCTAGTTCTCATCAGGTTGCTGCCTCTCAGGCTGACGGACTGACTGAAAATTACCGAGCTGCCGCTCTGCCAGTAGCAGGGGGCGGCAACTTTATGGATGGGGGGGTCTTGTCCCCCCCGACCCCCCCGGGATTTCCGCCTATGCATGGGGAGACAGTGGAGGAGGTAGAGAGTCTGGGAGTTCCTGGGAGTCACACTGTCAAACAGGCTGGCATGGATTAACAACACCTCACACCTTGTCAAGAAAGCACAACAGAGACTCTACTTCCTGAGGAAACTGAAACGGGCCAAACTACCTCCAAAACTACTACTCAGCTTCTACCACCATTGAGTCCACCCTGACTAACAGCGCCACAGTGTGGTATACCAGCTGCACAGCCACAGAACGCCACAACCTAAATCGTAGGTGAAGGCGGCTCAGCGCATTGTTAGGTCGGAGCTTCCTGGACTGGACACTACATACACAAACAAACTGAATTAAAGCTGCAAGCAGCGTTGGACAGGCCCTCGCACCCGTGCCTCGCGTCCACCTCGTGCCCGTCGGGAACGGTCCATTCACGGTGCCATTCACTCAATCACACTCACACACAGCATGTGCATGCACACACACACACCCACACACTCACTCACACACACACACACACACACAGTTCTGGCCCAGTTGCTAGCGGCGCTCCTCCAGCAGATGTCGCCCTAAGCTTGCGTTTGAGTTTGAGAGTTGTTTCTGATGCCTGTCAATCTTGACCATGGGGCTGAGTGGGGGAGGGGCAGTGCAAGCAGAGAGCAGAGCAGAGAGAAAAAAACCAGAGTCCAAACCTATTAAACTAGTCTTCACCGCGGCCACAAACTTTTTCCAATCCAAAGCAAGTCCTCCTATTTTTGTAGGAGAATTTGTCCTCTTTCCATCGGCATAGGTTTGGAAGCTGTCAGACGTTTACTTTGGACTCCTGGGGCCTAATTGTCAGGGCAAGTGCCTGTTTATTCACAGCAGGCACACCAGGGTCCATAGGAAAAAGTGGAGGCGCTGGTTGTGGACACTCTGACTTTGAGGCCTTCTGAAATCCAAACGGTTCGAAATTATACGGAACCTTGAAGAACTTTTGTTAAGCACTGTGTCCTCTGTCATCTATTCGCTTTTCAAGCCGATTAGATTAACGCCCTGGGAGTTTATAGATTTTCTGCAAAGCTCAAATTTGGCCGAAAACGTGACTTTCAAATACAAATTGCGGACTTCCTGTTGGTTTTAGGTGGGGGGCACGAGCACGAAAAATGTCGGGCTTGATGAGATCTACGTTTCGGCGCTGGTTTGGTCTTTCTATCACATTCCTGTGGGCCGCAGGGGCTGCCTTTGCGTCCCTAGGTGGTGCTACCGAGCCCATTTTTGCACCGGGGTGTGCCGATTTTTGATTTTATTGAATTTTTCACCAGACCTGGTGTGTGTGCCGAATTTGGTGAGTTTTTGAGCATGTTGAGGGGGTCACATTAAGCCTGAAAGAGACGTAATAATAAGGGAGAAGGAAAAGAAACCTTACAGATACAATAGGGCTTCGCACTGGGACAGTGCTCGGGCCCTAAAAAGCCCACAGCATCCTCAAAGACACCACACACCCCGGCCACTCCCTGTTTGAACTGTTACCATCCAGCAGAAGATTCAAGCCACTTAGAACCAAACCCAAAAGACTGAGAAACAGCTTCTATCGCAGAGCTGTGGCCTCCCTTGCTCTACTTCAACCATAAAAGACAGTCAGACAGACACTCAGGCTGCTATTATTCTTTTGTTATTCACTTACTATTTATTTACTATTTAAGCTGCACAGTCACTTTCTCCTGCGCTGACAATTTTACAGTTTGGGTCACGCCTTGTTTATTGTTTAACTGGTGAAATGCGTGTTTTTTTTAGATGGTAAATGTCTTTTATTTGTCTTGTGTTTTTATATTGAGAGAAGCCAACAGAGTATCATTGTACCTTTTTGTATAATGACAATAAATATCCATTCCATACTCAAGTTGCTCAGTCAGATTGGTGTTGAAGTTCTCCTCCATGTTGCTTCAATGTGGCAGGCTGGATGGGACAGAGTCATGTGACTACACCCACGGCAGTATATTTTTAAGGGGACATTACATGAACACACTGGGGGGAAAAAATACAGACTTTTAAAAACGAAATTATCGACATGGGAAAGATTACATAAGTCAGAGGTTCTGAATGTCTTGTTTCATCATTTTTGATTAATTGCCCAGCTCTAGTGGGTCCCCAATAAAATGTATGTGTTTGACAAATTGTAGTGTTAAACTCATTAATATAGGTATATGTATAAGCATATAAAATATATATGTAAATATACCTCAAAATTAAACAAATAAAATGCCAAATAAAACGCCAAATAAAACGCTTTGTCTGACAAAACAATGTCACATCATCATGACATACTAGGTGTAGCTACACTATATTACCAAAAGTATTCGCTCACCCATTCAAATGATCAGAATCAGGTGTCCTAATCACTTGGCCTGGCCACAGGTGTATAATATCAAGCACTCAGGCATGCAGACTGTGAAACAAGACATTTGTGAAAGAATGGGCCGCTCTCAGGAGCTCAGTGAATTCCAGCGTGGAACTGTCATAGCACCTGTGCAACAAATCCAGTCGTGAAATTTCCTCGCTCCTAAATATTCCACAGTCAACTGTCAGCTCTATTATAACAAAATGGAAGCGTTTGGGAACAACAGCAACTCAGCCACGAAGTGGTAGGCCACGTAAAGTGACGGAGAGGGGTCAGCGGATGCTGAAGCGCATAGTGCAAAGAGGTCGCCGACTTTCTGCACAGTCAATTGCTACAGAGCTACAAACTTCATGTGACCTTCAGATTAGCCCAAGTACAGTACGCAGAGAGCTTCATGGAATGGGTTTCCATGGCCGAGCAGCTGCAGCCAAGCCACACATCACCAAGTGCAATGCAAAGCGTCGGATGCAATGGTGTAAAGCACGCCGCCACTGGCCTCTAGAGCAGTGGAGACGCGTTCTCTGGAGTGATGAATCACGCTTTTCATCTGGCAATCTGATGGACGAGTCTGGGTTTGGAGGTTGCCAGGAGAACGGTACATTTCAGACTGCATTGTGCCGACTGTGAAATTTGGTGGAGGAGGAATTATGGTGTGGGGTTGTTTTTCAGGAGCTGGGCTTGGCCCCTTAGTTCCAGTGAAAGGAACTTTGAATGCTTCAGGATACCAAAACATTTTGGACAATTCCATGCTCCCAACCTTGTGGGAACAGTTTGGAGCGGGCCCCTTCCTCTTCCAACATGACTGTGCACCAGTGCACAAAGCAAGGTCCATAAAGACATGGATGACAGAGTCTGGTGTGGATGAACTTGACTGGCCTGCACAGAGTCCTGACCTGAACCCGATAGAACACCTTTGGGATGAATTAGAGCGGAGACTGAGAGCCAGGCCTTCTCGACCAACATCAGTGTGTGACCTCACCAATGCGCTTTTGGAAGAATGGTCAAAAATTCCTATAAACACTCTCCTCAACCTTGTGGACAGTCTTCCCAGAAGAGTTGAAGCTGTAATAGCTGCAAAAGGTGGACCGACATCATATTGAACTCTATGGGTTAGGAATGGGATGGCACTTCAGTTCATAGTATGAGTAAAGGCAGGTGAGCGAATACTTTTGGTAATATAGTGTATACCTGACTCAGTTTCCAGAGTCGATATTTCAATATATTCAATATGAGAATTATTATTCATTTGGAAGATTCTGTTCATTTGTCAGTTCACCAAAACAATTTGTTCACTGATTCAGCCATTCGTTCATTCAGTGGTCCTGCATGAGAGCTGTGTTGCTCCTGAACACAGCCACTCAGTGAGTGAGAACTAAACACACCTGAGCCTCATCATATGAAGCCTTCATTCTCTTGCTCTCTGCACAGAACTTATTCAGTGAAGAAAGCTAATTCAAAACAGAGCAACTCACCTAGCTTACCTTTCACTTCAGTCCCGGTCATGTTTTCCTTTTTTTTTTTTCAATTCATTAAAACATAGTTATGATCTTTTTTCATTTGAACAGTGATGGAGATGCCTTACACATTGCCTCATAAGTCACAGGGAAGTCCAAGTGGCTCCAAAGGCCAAACCTGTTGGTTATTGGAGGATCTTCTGTTTCTGCTATAGACAAGTTTATGAGCCGTTTCCGCTCTACATCCTAAACTCCTCCCATCGATGCAATCCATTTCTGTTTTGGCGTGCTGGTTTGTTTTTAGCCACAGACATACATAGGTTTTTAGCTAGCTAGCTCTGTCCTGCCGACGAAAGGAAATTAAAAATGGATACTTAAAAAAAAAAAAAAAAAAAAAAGTGGTTCGGGAACGACGTGTGCTGTAGTGTGCTGGCCTTGTTAACCTGAAGAGTCCACTGATCAGAGTGCCTTGTGAGGTTTAGAATCTTGCCTTGTGTCCCTGTCTATCAGCACCCAGCCATGTTGTTCATTAAATACAGATAAACACAACAAATACTGTGTGCATTCATGATCATAGTTCAGTGCAATAATGAAATGAAATTACATTTTTACATTTACATAAACTTTTATTTTCACACAAACAGTCAAGGTGGTTGAACCGTGTTCCCATTGTAAGGACATAATTATTAAAATTGAAACCTCACGAGCAGCGAACTACATGTCCAGATGAAGCTGCGTTAGCATGGAAGTTTGTTTACACCGGCATACGCTGCGCAAACCACTTACGGCGGAAATGAAGTGCATTTTTGTAGGGTAATGGCGTCCCCCGGGGTTTGGCGCGTAAACTTGTCTATAGTAGAGGTGCAAATAAGAAAACTCTGATGTAGCTATGGCAGCATTTTGGTAGACAAGTATAAATTTACCTGAACTATGGTCTAAAAGAAGGTGACAAATTTTTTGAATTTTTTTGAATGAAGGTAATTTAGCTCAGTCCAAGATTCTCAGCATGATGACACTACCTTTATTTGTGTCAGGATCTCTATAATCCGTCTCTTGACTTGGGGCCTCATTTATAACCATTGCGTACACACAAAACGGGCCCTGAAATTGGCGTACGACACTTTCCACGCAAAAGTTGTGATTTATAAAAAAAAACTTGACAGGAGAATGTGCGGTCCTCCACGTAAATTCTGAGCCTTGCGTATGCACATCTTGGAGATGGGGAAACTGGCAACGCTGATGGCGAGGTGGTGAATTGAAGCCAAACTGCATCATGATTCCTCGCACACATTTAATTTCACTCCATCAAACGTTAATTATAAATCCACTTCATTACAAACATTCCAAACACCAGTGTTATTTGTGCTTGTTCTACTGAGCCATAACCATTACATAAAGACCTTGCAATTTAAAATATCTATCTATCTATCTATCTACACACACACACAATTTCATCACGGTTTTCTCACCATCACATTCCTCCCCCCTGGAGCGCAGGGGGGAGGAATGTGATGCTGTCACTTCCGTCTTCAAATTATGCCAGGATATCGCAGATTGAAACGTAATTTGTGACAAGGTATGAGGCAGTCCAATTGCTGTAAACGTATAAATACCGTGGTGACACCTGTGTGTAATGCTGCGCAATGGGTGCATTTGCACTGCTGGAAGACTATGCAAACGGGAGGATCAGGAGGGAATAAGTCAGAGACCACGAAGATTACCTGGCCCATGATGATGAATGACTAATAAGCCGATTTAGATCTATGTGCTGAAGTGGGTCTATTATTAGAGAGGCCGACCTGCCCGAACCACGCTGTCCCTGTTCAGTTACAGGTGTTAACAACTCTGGGGTTTCTGGCAACTGGCTCTTACCAGTGTGAATTGGCCGACAGGTATATGTTTAATATGATCAAAATTATAATGTTCAACTCTCAGCCTGAAGCCACTTTTGGGAATAATACAATTCTGTGACATTATCCATAGGTCTGGGATATCGCAGCTCTAAGCGCACTAATGCCTGCTGTCTTGGATGGCATTGTTAATGTGACCAGTTGATACATCAGATTTCCCTGGGCTGTGGGAGAATAGGCCAACATTAAAAGGCAATTTGCAGCAATGTACGGTTTTCCAAATGTAATCGGCCCAATTGACTGCACTCATATTACTATAAGGGCTCCATGTGACAATGAATTTGTGTATGCTAATAGAAAACATGTACATTCTATTAATGTACAAGTCATATGTGACTCCAACATGCACCTAACAAATTTAGTGGCACGATGGTCTGGCTCAACACATGACTCCTGACACACAGTAGTGTAGGGAATAGACTGCAGGCAGGCGCTGTACGTAATGGCTGGCTTCTTGGTAAGTCAATAAAAAAATAAAAACTTCTTGTAGAAATTCTAACCATTCAAGCCTGATGTACTGATGCACTCTTCCGCTATAACCTGCAGGTGACAGTGGCTACCCCCTCAGGTGCTGGCTCTTAACCCCCTTTCCAAACCCCCAGAGCGTAGAGGAGGTGCGGTATAACACGGCCCACAACCGTGCATGCTCAACTGTGGAGCGTGCCATCGGCCTCCTGAAAGGCCGGTGGCGGTGTTTGGATGCATCCGGGGGGAAGCTACTGTATCACCCGACTAAGGAGTGTAAGATCGTCAGGGTGTGTGGTGTGCTGCACAATGTAACACTGAAGCATGGCATTCCTGTCCCTCCTGGCCTCCCCCCACCCCAGAATGACGACCCTAACCCACAGCCCCCTCCCCGACGAGAAATTTCAACAAGGAGCAAGGCTCCGTGAGGATGTCATGCGGCGCTTAAGAACACAGCAATAAGGTTCATTTTTTTAACAAGTTCTTTTAATGTGTTTGCTATGTCAGACATGACTTCACACTTATTACTCATAACTGTTGTAATCTGTCTCAGTTCATCAGCTGTGACACTGATAGCACTGATAGTTTCCCTCTGGTTTTGCAGAACAGCGTCGGTCAGCACCTGGCCACTGGCAGACGCACCACGCACTCGGGGCGCACTGGTGCTGGGGATCCTCAGTGCCTATAGCCCCCTCGCCCAGACTCTCCTCACTGGGACCCTTCACGCCACCTGCCGACTCAGGATGAGGACCTGAGGACACCAAGACACAACACATTAGCCCATTGTGCTTTTACATTTAAAAATGATTTATTCATGTAATAAAAATGAAACACTACTTTACCTGGCTCCTCTGTAGTCTCAGCCAAATCTGTGTCCCCCTCCTCCTCTGTCACAAAGCCCCACACGCTTGCTTCTCCAAATATAGAGGCCGTTCTTCTCTCCATTGGTGTGAGCTCGGATGTGCCCTGGCCCCCACCTGTTGCTGACACACACTGGTGGCAGGCCGTGAGCCTTTTTTTAGCCCCCACCTTCAGATCCGACAATTTCGTTTTTTACTTCAGGCATTGTCCTCTCCGTCTCACTCACTGAATTAATAGTGGCAACAACGTGTTGCCACTCGCAACACTTCCTTTTTATTTGTAACGCTACTACTGTGGCTGCCAAATAAGATGGACTTTTGCCTCTCCACCACACCCACAAGCACCTTGATTTCCATATCTGTAAATGCATTTTTTTGTCTTCCTCTCTGTGGCTTCCATGATTTACCATAACACATCATTGAGCAGCTGGCTCATTTAAATATGCATCAACATTCATGAGGTGCTTTGCATTGACCATTTATGGTTGAGTGTGGGCGTGTAGTGGGCGGAGGATATGACGGAATCTTGTCCGCAAACTTTCAGGTGGACTGTGATTTATAAAGGGGAAATTGCTTGCAGGTGTGTGTATGCATGGTTTTATAAGTCTGGGTTTATTTTTTCAGAGTATCCGCAGGGTCTTGAAAAGTATTAAAAGGTGATAAATTGATTTTGGGAAAATTAAGACCCTTAAAGGGTATTAAAAAGTCTTATCACGACTTTATAAAGTCTTAAATTTTTAAAGTATTTTTTCTGAATTAGCTGTCCAAGAGTTTGAGTCCCAAAAATATCATAAAAGTATGTGAATTTATTCATTTTTATTAAAAAACAAAGATGAACAGGTACATAAAAAACTAGGCTATTGTGGGTGCGTTCGTAAATTGTCCCTGAGAGCGCCAGAGCGAGCAGGCGGGTGGAAATTCAGAAGCACAAAGTACGCTCTGGCGCTCCCAGTGCATATTACGAACGCACCGAAATGTTACATGAATCCATGCGTTCAATTTAACTAGGGCCGAATCGCGGAATTAGCCAAATAAAAAGGAATCTATTTTTAACGCAGAATTTGACATAATTTGAATGAAATGCTGTTTTTGTGTGGAATATGAACGTATGTCTGGGGAGAATTACATGGAAGGAAGCAAATCTGGGTGGCACAACCCCTCCAGTCGTTTCACCTGCACCTGCACCACCAAGAAACCAGCACCGCACAAGTCCAAAAGGCAGAGAAAACTTCCAGGCTACAGCAGCGCACTGACATAGATTGTGTAACAAAATGAAGAGTTGCCACTCCACTCTATTTTCACTGGCTAACAGCAGCACACTGGTTTAGCTTGTCTATTCAGAGAAGAGGTATCACTTCGGCTAATTTTTCAATCTATGTTATCACACGCATACTACTGCTCATGGTAGTTGAATTGTTAGGTCTGTTTGATAAGTAATTTACATTTTTAAAACAAATAATAATTTAGCATCTACTCCTTCAAGATAATTTATTATGTTCTACAACTCATAAACATACACTAACACTACATACCAAGTGTTTGAGCAACATATCTCCTCCGCGCTTCAAAAGATCCGTGGTAAAAAGTACTCCGTTCTTGTGCGGTGAGGTATTAAAAAATATTGAGAAGGTGTTGAAAAAGTCTTAAAAAGGTATTAAAATTAACTTCAAGATTCCTGTATATATTTTTGGCGTACGCCATTTTAGGCTTTCGGGCATATGTACACTTTTAGTATGGATCCTACGCAAAGTTTTATAAATGAGGCCCCTGAAGTGGTTTTCTCTTCTTATCTTAGGCGAGCTGGTTGAAGGGCTTCGAGACAATGACTACCTCTTGGTTCATTCCTGCCGGCAGTGGACAACCATCACAGCTCACAGTCTGGAGGAGGGACACTATGTCATTGGGCCCAAAATTGAGATTCCGGTGCATTATGAAGGTGAGTTACGTCCTCTTGGAAACAGTTGACTATATGTTTTGTCAGCTTGAACAAAAAATCGATAGATTAGAATGGTTAGATTTGAACATATTTGAATATTTATCTCTCTCTCGCTCGCTCTCTCTATAAATATATATATGTGTGTATTTATATAGATATATAGATGTGTGTGTGTGTGTGTGTGTGTGTGTGTGTGTGTATGTATATATATTATATATATGTATATATGTGTGTGTGTGTGTGTGTGTATATATGTATATATATATATATATTTATGCACACACACACATATGTGTATATATACATACATACATATATACATACATACAGTACAGGCCAAAAGTTTGGACACACCTTCTCATTCAATGCGTTTTCTTTATTTTCATGACTATTTACATTGCAGATTCTCACTGAAGGAATCAAAACTATGAATGAACACATGTGGAGTTATGTACTTAACAAAAAAAGGTGAAATAACTGAAAACATGTTTTATATTCTAGTTTCTTCAAAATAGCCACCCTTTGCTCTGATTACTGCTTTGCACACTCTTGGCATTTTCTCGATGAGCTTCAAGAGGTAGTCACCTGAAATGGTTTTCCAACAGTCTTGAAGGAGTTCCCAGAGGTGTTTAGCACTTGTTGGCCCTTTGCCTTCACTCTGTGGTCCAGCTCACCCCAAACCATCTCGATTGGGTTCAGGTCTGGTGACTGTGGAGGCCAGGTCATCTGCCGCAGCACTCCATCACTGGCCTGTACTGTATATATATATATTTTTTATTCCAGAAGCGATGCATGAGTCGCTTTTTAAATATAATTAATTCAATATTTGCATAAGTTACCACCTTTTTAACGGACGGAGCAGCGTTATTACTAGCAGAGGGAGGTGTCTCTGGCTCGCATCGCAGTGCTAGGTACCTGAAGTCGAATACACCCATCACGCCCACCGCCATAGAGCCAAGCTCCACGGGGCAGCAGGCAAACATGACGGATCCCCCGTCATGTTTGCCTGCTGCACTTGCAAATCTGCAATGGCACTGTTTCACCTCTTTCACTACATCTGCAAAGTCGGATTATTTTCACTGGTGGTTTGCGAGGACAAATCACACACACTGTGTGGAAGTCCATTCTTTCCAGCCAGTGCTGTCGGTGGCGTGTGATTTCATGAAGTTATTATCCGAAGTTACGCGAGAACATCATAAATAAGGCGAGTGCAACATAGATCAAAATAAAAGCCCTGCTTAACTTTTTACCATTGCCAACAAGGTCACACTTCGTCGTATAGTGTCTTTATTTTATTTTTTTTATTTTATTTTTACACAGAGGCCAATAAAATAACCTGACTCAGGGGTTAAATGGGACACTCGGTCGGGAACCGGAACCCAATTTTTTTTTTTTTTTTTTTTTTTTTGTCTGGCCTAATGGTGATTTGTCTAAACTCTGAAGAAAAGTTACTAGCACAAGCTTAAAGGCTTGGTCTGGCTTTGATTCTGGCCTGAGCTTTGTTGCATGTCATCCTCTTTCTTTGCCCTATCCTTCTGTCTTTCTCCACTGTACCTGTGTATGAAAGCAGAACTGCCCCCATTCTCCCTTTGCTTGCATTTGTCTGACATAAAGCAAGCCTGCAAGCAGGCAGAGGCCTTCACTTGTTCACCTTCAGTTTGCTTATTTTGCTGTAAATTAGCAGACACACACATTGGTTTGGTGATTTTTCCAGTTTTGGCAAATACAGGGTTTCCCCCAGTATTTGCCAGTATTTCCCCCACGGGGAAACACTGGGTTTCCCCCAGTGTATTACAGGCCTGGCGGGCTGCCAGGCTTAACCTGTCCCTGTCCCCAAGCATCGTTTATTCATTTATTTATTAATAGGTTTTTTAACTAATTCAGAACTGTTAGTGTGAGGAAGGAAATCTGTAAGCAGTGGTCATGCTGAAAAGTTTACTAACCTAAACCTTTTTGTGCACCTGCAGTTTTTTTGTGCGCTAAATAATTTAAAAAAGCAGCTATTTGGGTGCTCTCTCTCAGCGACTACAAAAAAGTGCCAAGAAAAATGGAATTTATATAGAATAATTTATATCATAATGAAGTGACATAAAATGAAGAAATATATAATAATTTATATAGAATAAAAAAAAATTGAGCAGGCAAATGTAATCTCAACATAGGAGCAGCGTGCTTCAGCAGGTTGTGCAGGCATCTAGCACAGTGGTTTTTAAAGTTGGGTCCAGGGCCCCTTCGGGCTCCTTGAGGGTCTTCCGGGGGTCCTCAGCAAAATAAAGAATAATTTTTTTTCTCAGTGATCTAACATTTAAATACAGAACCCAATTCTGTGTTACACCTTTTATCCACTTCTTTTTGGAATTCATTGTCAATAGATCTTGATTACAAAAAATGTTGAGTACAAACTAAACAGAGAAATTATGAATTTTTGACTGTATTATGGATCTGGGGACTATATGCTGATGGGTCATGACAAAATTTTTAGTAGCAGTAGAGCACTAATAGTCAATTTTTTTTTTTAGTAGCCGTGCATTTGTGTGTCTATCTTCTGAAAGCCACAATAGTGTGACCCATTCACTGCACCTTTTGTGGTGGTCTCGATGAGCTGCTGTGTGTCTGTGTGTGCATGTGCGTACGTGTGTGTTGTCTGGAAGCTGTGGTCCCCATGTAGGAAAAGCATATCAGAGGTTTTGATGAAACCACCACCACAGGTGTTCAAAAGTAGTGATTACTTATCTTTTGCAAAGTGCACAGTATGGAACCATCCATGTTATTTTGTAAATATTTTTTTTTTTTTGGCATTTCTGCTTTATTTGACAGTAAGATAGACAGGAAAGGCAGGAGAGAGAGGGGATGGCAGACAGAAATGGCGTAAGATCAGATTTCAGTGCAGGATGCCGCGATCAAGACTCAGCCTTAACACATGCTCGCTGTACGTGCTCTTATCCAGTGAGCTATGGGGATGCCCCCATCCATGATATTTTGAGACAGTTTGACAAAGAAATCCATATTTCTGGTTTAATTTTTTTTTTTTAAATGCGTCAAATTTGATCCAAAGATAACAGGAAGGATAACACCGCAGTCTTGGTGAATTACAAAAATTCTCACAATACAAGTTTTCTGGTTATAATAACCAGTGACTCCAGAAGCTCAGCTTTTATGTTATTTTTTATTTTATGTTTTGTTTTTTCTTCAACTCAAATACATCATGCAGACTACTGTATGCCTTGGTGAAATGTCGGGATGAAGGTATGTAAGTTATATGAAAAATTAGCCTAGATACTGCTTAAGCCTACTCAATCACTCATCTGTCTTCTTTTCAGACAGAGGAACTGCGTCTGAGTACTTTTCATATCTATCAATGCGAAAATAAAAATTATGATACTGGTTATTGAAAAATTCTGATTATCGGCCCCATTTATCAGTCCTTATCTGGCACTGATAATTAATTAATTCTAAGGCTATAGCTGGCCAAACATTCCATTTTTAAAACACTCTTTCAGCTGGATTTGTTGTTTGCTTCCTCAGGTCAGTTTAAGTTGCTGGAGCAGGACAGAGATGTCAAGGAGCCAGTGCAGTACTTCAACAGCGTGGAGGAGGTGGCCAAAGCATTTCCTGAAAGGGTGTATGTCATGGAAGAAATCACTTTCAATGTGAAGGTAGGTTTCTAATCTGTGTAATCAGCCCTTATGATGAAGATTATATGGGTTGAACTTTACTGCCAGTAATATAATATTATTGGTTTGACTTTTCTAGATGTAGGCTACTCACGTCACAAGAAAAACAAAAGCTACCCTCTGGCTTGCAAACTGGATTTTAAGGCAGCAAGCTGCTTTTGGGGAGTGTAGTAATGAAAAAATATTGGTATTGATAATAACAGTAATACCATTTGTCCACTGTGTTGGACTGTCCGTGAAGCCTAAAGTTCAGATTTTCATTGGAATTAGAGATGAATGGTGTATGCAGGGCTCTGTGCTGACTTTTTAATGCAGAAGCATAAAGTTAAATTTTTTAGAAGTACGGTCAGAAACCGGGGAGAATAGATCTCACAGACGTCCCAAGGAATATCTTACTTAACACTTTTGGGACTCACACACTTTCAGTTTGGGAACCAATCTATAGTTGGTGGAAGTGCGAAGAGTGTTTCAAAAGTTGTTTTGTGAACCAGAACAGAACCGGTTCTTTCTTGGTGGAAAAGGGGTTTCTGAGGCTGGGAGAGCCTCAGGAGAGCAAGAGAGAGATAACTTCTGGATTGATAGCAAAAATGCATTACTAACAGAGATGGTGAGATAAAAGTAGGGTTGGGAATCTCTGGCATGAGGCCGATTCGATACATATCTAGATACACGGGTTACGATTCGATTCAAAAACGATATATTTTTAATACAGAACGATTCGATACGATTCGATATAGTTTAAGAACGATACGATTCGATACGGTTTAAGAACGATACGATTCGATACAGTGTAAAAACAATACGATAGTTAACATTTGTTGATGTAGACTGGGCATCACCAAATGGTGGACCGTGGTCCGGGCATGGAACCAGTGGCGGTTCTGTCCGGACCCGTGACAACAAGAGAGCACTTTTTACTTCTGATCTTTTGTAGTACAGAGGAAATATGCTTCTCAAACACTCGCTATTTAGTGTTAGTGTATGAGTATGAGTTGTAAAACACAATAAATTATCTTGAAGGAGTAGATATTTACCAGTAAGTTTGACTCCAATAATTTAACATGTTAAATAATTTAACAATATGTTAAATTATTATTTGTTTTAAAAATGTAAATTACTTATCAAACAGACCTAACAATTCAACTACCAATGAATGAGCAGGAGTATGCCTGTGATAACAGATTGAATATGAAAAAAGCCAAAGTGATACCTCTTCTCTGAATAGACAAGCTAAGACAGTGTGCTCCTGTTAGCCAGGGAAAATACATCGGAGTGGCAACTCTTCGCTTTATTACACAATCTATGTCAGTGCGCTGCTGTAGCTGGAAAGTTCCTCTGCCTTTTGGACTCGAATGGGCCGGTGTAGTTGTTGTAATTTTTTCTTGGTGGTGCAGGTGAAACGACTGGAGGGGTTGTGCCACCCAGATTTGACCTCACAGGGCACCAACCAGCTCCGCGCTGCGCCCTTCTCGGCACAGACCGGTGCGCCCTCGCGTCCCGCGATCACATACACAATGAACGGCTGTGGTGGCCGAGCACGCACTATGTGAAAGCCCCTTAACGTTACGGACCATGCGGGAGAGTCCCTTTCGTGAGCTCTCGCGTTGTTTAGAGATTAAAACTGTAAAGCCTCAGGCAACCGATTCATAGTCTCGCGATATCCAATCCACAACTCTACAATCGATTCATGGCTGATTCGTATCGATTGAGGAGTCTGCTACCGATACAGTCGTATCTCTCGCCTGTAAAATCGGTTATCCGGTCGTATCGGTTTTTCGTTCCCAACCCTAGATAAAAGGTGCAAGATAATCTTTAGGTAGGCTAAATAGGTGCTTTATTTTCTTAACATTAAGTTAGTTAACAAGTTAGAGTGATGATACTGGTAACAGATGATGTATACCATTTCTATTTGGCATCTGCTGTTGACCTTTTACTTTCCCCAATGATCTTCTGCTCCCCCACTAAAACGGGTCTAAAGAAATGGGTAGAATGGTAAGGGGTTAATTTTCCCCAAACTTTTTCCTGTGAGGGCCACATAACTTTTCCCTTCTCTGATGGGGGGCCGGTGTCAGTTTGTAACAAAAAAAGTGTGACGATCGCAGGGGTGCCTAAACGTAAACATTTATTGTTTTCCAGAAAGCCACACATAACCAAATATTAATAACCCTTTCCGGGATCTTCACAGAAAAAAAAGTCAGGAAATAAATAATAACACTATTAATTATATAAATTACACTATGTATGAAATCAATAAAAGTCAAATAACCCTCTCTGGGTTCTTCACAGAAAAAAAAGTCAGGAAATAAATAGCACTATTTGTGAAATAAATAATAACCAAATAACCCTCTCTGGGTTCTTCACAGAAAAAATAAAGTCAGGAAATATATAATAAGACTATTTATGAAATAAATAATAACCAAATAACCCTCTCTGGGTTCTTCACAGAAAAAAAAGTCCATGGAACATTAACTTTCTGTTGTGCCGTGCACAATCTTAAGAGGTAAAAGTTCAGCTTAGTTGTCAGAGCAGAATCTCTTACTTAAATGCAGGGAAGGTTTTTGCTATGGGCAGTGTGGGCCAGGGCGCAATCTACTTGGGGGCGCACGAGAAAAAAAAAAATCGCCAGTTTTCTAGACTACCATATTGACCCGCACATGCCGTGGCACCGGGGTACCATCAGTCGGCATCAGGCGGGCCGGTCTGGTCTGCCGGATCTGACAGGTGAGTGGCTTAATGCCGGCCAGTGCTGGCTCGCCTGATGCCGACTGATGCTGCCCCGGCGCCGCGCCCGACTGGTGCCACGGGGGCGGGGGGGTTGGATTAGTAACATGAAAGGGCACAAGCCAGTAATATCGCCTAGAGCGTCAACATAGGCAGAACCGCCACTGCTTAAATGACTCATATGAGCAGTCTCTCAAAGATCTTGTGTTCCTTCCTTATAATCCTTTTGTAGGTTCCAGTAGGCTTGTCACGTTCTATGCGTGTATTAGTCTCGATCGCGTGGCCAGACTGAAAAAAAAATCATAATGCGTCTCTGGTATTGTTCAGGGGGCTGGGCCAAATATGGAGGCGGGCCGTATCCGGCCCGCGGGCCGTAGTTTGGGGACCACTGCCTTAAATGGACCAGGTGTGAAAGAGTAGAGCTGAAACAAAAACCTGCTGGACAGGGGGATCTTGAGGACTGGGTTGGGGACCACTGATTTAGAGAAACTTCATTCCTGTGGAGATGTGTATTGTATTGTACATCCAAAGACGAGATAAACTATGATTGTCTGGTTTGCATTTCTGGAGTGGGTCTTAGGCTCAGTCAGCTGCAGTCAGGTGTGCACACAACAAATTTATAAATATGAATATATTTTGGCACACCTTGGGGTACATACTTTTCCTGTTTGTGCTTTATAGTGTGGAATACAGTACATTATAGTGTGGAAAATTTTTATAAATGAGACCTCAGAAGCTTAGGTAGAAAAACTAAATGCTGTTTGGTTTAGTGTCTAAAAATATTTGATGCGATTGATAATAATTTGTTTTGCATTGTACTGTAGCAATTATGAGTCTGCAAAATCAACATTATTTTTCATTATAATACCCAATATATAAAACAGCTTCCACAAAGTCTGAAAAATGTTTGAAATACATGAATCTGATTAACAGGTATTACAATTTGTGCCAAAGTTATCAATGTATTTTTATTTTCAAAATCAAAGTCTGAAATTTTATCCTCAAAAGGTTTTAGTACTCAGTACTAAAGTACTAACTACTTAGTACTGGTCTTCTTTCAGATTGCTTCAGGGGAATGCAATGAAGACACTGAAGTTTACAATATCACACTAAGCACTGGTGATGAGCTTACATTAATGGGCCAGGCCGAGATCCTCTATGCCAAGACTGCTAAGGAGAAGTCCAGATTCAACACTATTTTCAAAAAGATTGGAAAGCTGAATTCCATCAGCAAGATTGGCCGAGGAAAGATGCCCTGCTTGATTTGCATGAATCATCGCACTAATGAGAGCATCAGCCTGCCCTTCCAGTGTAAAGGTAGGTTCAGCACCTGCAGTCCACTGGAGCTTCAAATGCAGGATGGTGAGCATACTATTAGAAACATTGTGGAGAAAACCCGGCTGCCAGTCAATGTCATTGTACCCAGCAGCCCACCCCGCAACCAGCACGACCTCCACCTTATCCGGGAAGGTCACCGTTACAAATTTGTCAACATTCAAACCAAGACGGTGGTGGTTTGCTGCATTTTGCGGAGCAACAAAATTATCCCAATTCATTTTCCTCTACATATGGCCATGCCTAGGTTTATTATTCCAGAGGGACTCCTGCAAGGAGAGCTGTGGCTAGACACAATGGTGCATCGCTGGTTCACTTTCTGTCAGGAGCAGTTTGACATTGATGACTATTCTCGTGCCGTCAGGGATGTGCGCACAGACTGGAATGATGATGGGAAAAGTCCTAACAAAAGCAGCGGGAATGGCAGTTGTGGTGGGAGCAGTGGAGGCAGCAGCAGTTCTAATGGGTGTCCCACCCACATGCAGGTCCCCAGCTCATTGACCTATGCCCGGGATGAACTCACCCAGTCCTTCCACCGACTGTCTGTGTGTGTGTATGGCAACAACCTGCATGGCAACAGTGAGGTTAATTTGCAGGGCTGTATGACGCTATGTGGAGACTGGGCCCTTCTGCCATCAGACAGCATTCCTACAGAATCAGGAGACAGTGAACACTTCTTCCCTGAGCTCATGGATGGCTTAAACCATCAACCACCCCTCCTAAAGTCGGATCTTCCCTACGAGGAGCTGTGGTTGGATCACTTGAGAGGTCAGATCCTAAAACCCTCTCTGAACGAGGGAGCACGAGGCATCAATGGTTGTAGCACAACAGCAGTCCTGTCATACCCAGTTACTTGTCCTCTTGGTCCGGTAACCACTTCTGATATGTCTCTGTCTCCACCACCTGTCCCACCAAAGTCTGAAGCTGTGAGTATGATATGTTACCCTTAAGTTTAGTATCTTCTTAGAACTGAAAAAAACTCGTGCTTAGAGGGGTTCTTCATCCATAATGCATAATTTTGTTTTATGAAGGTTCTCACTGTGCGCTGCCTTCAACCACTGAGAGAGAAAGCTTTACTCACAAGCTTTCATGGTAAACTCAGGGCTAAACGTTGGGGCTGTAATTTTACGATTTTAAACAGCAAAACACTGTCAAAGGTTATTCTTAAAAACCTCACATCCATGCTGTCTTGTGCTCAGTACTTCCCAAACATGTATTTTCACTCAAATCCTGCTGCAAAAAACACAATCATGAAGTATTCTTGCACAAGTGTGTGCGTTTCACTGGACAAGTAGCTTAGATTGCATGGCACGATTTAGCGGAAGTGGTCTTTGCATCAAGATTTGAACAAAAATTTGTGTGGTTGAGAAGTACTGAACATATGACTGGATACCAGAAGGATTGTGAGCAAAGCTTTCTTCATCAGAGGTTGAAGAAAACACATGGTGAGTACAAGAATAATGTGTTCAGGGCGAATTATTCCTGAAACTATGACTTAGCAAATGAAGTTTGGCAGGCAGTTTCAAAGCCAAATAATGTCTTTCTAGGTGAAGGAAGAATGCCGCCTTCTGAATGCACCGCCAATTCCTCCTCGAACCTTGAAACAGATGTCCATGGTGCCTGTTATTCCTAAGCCACGGCAACAAGACACTCGTTCTCCAAGTCCAACTCTTTCTTATTATTCTTCAGGTCTCCACAACATGTAAGAACTGGGGGGACACTTCATCCTGGAAATGTGTGGCCACAGTAGAATTGTGAATACAGCTTCTCAATACATGATTTTTTAAAAACTTTGTTTTTATTTAGTTTTAGAACAAACATGGACATGCACAGACATAAAACAAACAGATCTAAGGGGTCAGTTCATCAGCTCCAATACCTGGTAACAAAATTGCAAAATGATAAGGGTTACTCTACTTATATTAGAGGACACCAGTATACACGGCCAGTATAAATTAAAAATAAAAACCAGTTGAGTCCAGTTACAGCACAGTCCCAAAATCTTTTGGGACTGTAATCAGCCAAGGAGTCTTAACATTTCCTCCAGCAATGAGTGGTTTGCCACTTTTTTAATTGTCTTATCTTAGGAGTGATGAAAAACCTGTTAATATTTTTCCATACGAATTCTCTCCATTCACCTGACCTTCAGATAGTTATGTATGTTTTACAGCTGTTAAGCTATTCCTCCTCAGTGAGAGTTATATTGGCTTCTTTCTCCCATTTTGATTTGACATATATTGTTGAGTGACTCTTAGCAGACATGAATAATTTCTAGCAAACGATTTTCTGTGGAAAGATCCATTTCATTTACCTGAATAATTCTTTTTAAAGATTATTTTTTTGGCTTTTCTGCTTTTTTCAACATTCACAGTAGAGATAGACAGGAAAGGCAGGGGAGAACCCTGGTCACTGCGATCGGGACTAAGCCCTGGTACATGGTACACGCTCTTAACTGGTGAGCCACCGGGGCGCCCCTACCTGAATAATTCTAATATTTCAGTTAAAATGGTGCCTAACTTGGAGATATCAGAAGTCCTGTCTTTCTAGATAATAGGTATCAGTAAGTTGTTGGAGACTATTCCACTATTAGATGAAATTA
Organism: Myripristis murdjan; assembly: GCF_902150065.1. Taxonomy (NCBI): domain Eukaryota; kingdom Metazoa; phylum Chordata; class Actinopteri; order Holocentriformes; family Holocentridae; genus Myripristis; species Myripristis murdjan. The sequence continues at coordinate 29,286,616 of NC_043999.1, forward strand.
AGCAACATGCTATAACACCCTTAAACCTTCCATCAAGCTTCATATGTCATATGCCATCCATCTTAGCATTCGTGCATTTCTGTCCAGTTTTAATTACGGTAATCTCTAAACCAAATGTCCAATGGGATCTTTGTCCAACAGTTCAATTTATCTGAATATGTTACATGAAAGGTTCTATCCCTGAGTAATGATGGAAGAAGTATGTCTAATTGGCACTGATCCAGATCTTTCCATTTTGCACTGTAATGTGGGTTGCACCAGTTGATTAAATATCTCAGTCGTGCTCCTCTCCAGACATGGAAGAGACATATCCCCTTTTTCCTTAAGTAACTGTAATGCACTAGCCTATATCTGACCCTAGGTTTTTAGCCCTTCCATACATATCCAGAAATCATTCTTTTCCATGCATTAAACAGCTTTAGAGGTATTTCTGTGGAGAGAGATTGGAAAAGAAAAAGCAGTCACAGTAAAATATTTTTGTATTATATATCTTTATGCATGTTCAAAGCCTATCTTTTCAAGTCAGCTTTAATTTCATGCTTGAACAGCACTTTGTTTCTTAGTTTGTGCCTGCAGTTCTATGTTCTATGTATACACATGCACAAATTTGTTAGTACTCTTCCATTAAAGAAAGAAAACCACACAATGGTCACTGAAATAACTTAAAACTGACAAAAGAAATAATAAATAATAATTTAGTTAACATCAGCTAATGAAAATCAGGCATCGCTTTTGAATTGCGGTTTAACATAATCATTTAAAAAAAACAAAACAAAACAAAAAAAAAACACTAATGAAACTGTCCTAGGCGAAAATGATGGGGCCCTTAATGTAATAATTTGGTTGTGCAACCTTTTGAGGCAGTTACTGCAATCAAGCAATTTCTGTAACTCGGCAGGTATTTTGGCCCAAACGTCGTAAGCAGACTGTTCCAGCTGCTTTTGAGGGTACCTTCTCCGGAATGCATGTTTCAGCTCTTTCCACAGATGTTCAATAGGATTTAAATCAGGGCTCATAGAAGGCCACTTCAGAATAGTCCATTGTTTTGTTCTTAGCCATTCAAGGGTGTTTTTAGCTGTGTGTTTTGGGTCATTATCCTGTTGGAGGACCCATGACTTACAACAAAGCTTTCTGACACTGGGCAGGACGTTTTGCTGCAAAGTACCCTCACAGTCTTGAGATTTCATTGTACCCTGCACAGATTCAAGACACCCTGTGCCAGATGCAGACTGCAAAGCAGCCCCAGAGCATAACAGAGCCTCCTCAATGTTTCACAGTTGGTACAGTGTTCTTTGAATGCTTCATTTTTGTGTCTGTAAATGTGACTTGCCAGAAAGCTATAGTTTTGTTTCGTGTCCAAAGGACATTTTCCCAGAAGCTTTGTGGCTTGTCAGTATGCATTTTTATGATTTTCTGTCCTCCTGGGTCATCTTCCAGTAAGTCCCCTGTGCCTCAAACAGTGAAGCATGGTGCGATCTGACTTATGGCGTGATCTCACTTATGTACTTTGACGTTGGGGTTCACCTTGAATCTCTTTGGTTACCATTTGTATTATCCTTCTATTCAATTTGTCATCAATTTTCCTCTTGCGCTCATGTCCAGGGAGGTTGGCTACAGTCCCATGGACCCTAAACTTCTTAATAATATTTGCAACTGTAGGACAGGAACATTAAGCTGCTTGAAAATGGCCTTATTTTACCTTTAATATTCTTGTCTATTATTTTCTTTCTGAACTCCTCAGACAACTCTCTCAATTGCTTTCTCTGGTCTGTTTAGTGTAGATAGATAGATAGATAGATAGATAGATAGATACTTTATTCATCCCGAAGGAAATTCACAAAGCTAGTGTAGCTTTGTGACACCAAACAGCTTTTCACCCTTTAAATAGGTGGACTGACTGATTCCAAGATTGAAGACACTTGCAATGCTAATTACAGGACACGCTTTAGTTTAACATGTTAGAACAGAATAGAATAGGAACTTTATTGTCTGTTCTTCAGTAAAAACAGAAATTTGTCTTTGACACGACTTCATCACAAATTAAAAAACACAAACACATTCACACACAACAACAGATAAGAACAGTGCAGCCTATTTTGTGCTATTTAGAACAGTTATTGCAGAGGGGATGAATGATTTCTTGTAGATGTTTTTCCGGGCCAGTGGGGTTCTGTATCGTCTGCCTGATGGCAGCAGCATGAACGAATGGTGCAGGGGTTGGGAGGGGTCCTCAGTGATGAGGGTGGCTTTCCTCACCACTGAGCACCTGACAGTTCAGTCAGAGGTAGTTGGGCTGTTCTGGTTATTTTACTGGCGTGATTTATTATGCGGGAGAGTTTTGTTTTGGTGGTAGTAGTGAGGAAATTGAACCAGGATGAAATGTTGTAGATGAGAGTGGATTTGATGAGTGATCTGTAAACAAGTGTTAAAATGTCTTCGCTGACATTAAAAGTCCTCAGTTTTCTGAGCAGGTGGAGACGCTGTTGTGCCTTTTTGTAGACAGAGTCAGCATGTTGTGTAAAGGACAGGCAGGTGTCGACCTCTGTCCTGAGATACTTAAAACTCTGTACCTGCTCCACCAGCTGACCGTGGATGCTGAGCGGTTGGAACAGGTGCTTTGGGTTTTTCCCTATGGAACCACAGCACAGCTCCTTTGTCTTTGCGATATTAAGCTCTAATGAGCTTTCAGCAAAGGTTTGGACCAGGGTGTGGACTTCCTGCTGGTACTGTTGCATTGCCTGGGAGTCAGTCAGACGGGCTACCAAGGCCATGTCATCCAGATACTTTAAAAGAGTCATTCCTTCTCTGCTGCAGGAGATGCTGTCGGTATAGACAGAAGAGAATGGGAGACAGAACACAGCCCTGGGGCAGCCCTGTCTTTAAAACTGGATTTAAAACCGTACTGGATTTAAAACCGTTTAAAAACACATGCTGTGGTCTGTCTTTTAAAAAGTCCTTTATCCATAAAATCAATGCAGGGTGGACCTGGAGATCAGAGAGGTGGTGCAGCAGAGTGTTGGTGTTAACAGTGTTAAAGGCAGATGAGAAGTCCATAAATAAGATCCGAGTGTGTGGGTGTGTAGAGTCAAGTTGTTTGGTGATTGTGTCGAGAAGCATGAGACTTGCATCCTCAGTGCCTCGTTTTGCTTTGTAAGCAAACTGGGGTGGATCAAGTTTGTCTGACAGCCCACCTAGCAGTACACACTGCTCTTTCCATACACTTGCACAGGACCGATGTCAGGGCCACTGGCCTGTAGTCCTTCAGATCCTTAGGTCTTGTCTTCTTTGCAATAGGAATGATGGTGGATTCCTTCCACTGGTTGGGGACGATACTAGTGTCCAGGAGGTGCTGGAACAGCCTGGTTAACACCCCACCTAGCTGGGTTGAGCATTCCTTGAGCACCCTGCCTCTGAGCCTGTCAGGGCCAGCGGCTTTGTTAGGGTTTACTCTGTGCAGGATGGAGGTTACCAGCTGCTCATCAATGGTGGGAGCTTGGAGAGGGGAGCTGAGAGTTTCAGAAGTCCAGGTTGCTGGTGTGCTGTTGTTGTTGAAATGGGTGAAGAAGCAGTTTAGCTGTTTGGCGAGGGAGGTGGGGTCTGAACAGGCGGCCACTGCAGGTTCGGATGCTCTGCTCATCATGATGTTTAATCTCTGCCATGCCTTTTTTGCATTTCCTGATGTTAATTTCTTCCTCCTGAATTCTTTCTGCAGCTCCCTCACCCTGACTGTGTCAACCTGTAGAAAAGCCTTTTTCTTCTGGACTAAACAGGCTTTCATGTCCTTGGTGATCCACTTTTTGTTATTTGGATAAACAGTTACAAGTTTAGTGGGAGTAACAGTTTCTTCACAGAATAAAATGTATGTGGTGAGTACATTGGAAATCATGTTAAATGGAGTAGTGCATACAGCCCATTTTTTGAAACTGTCCCTGTAAAACGAGCGGATTTGCACTTCCTGGAATTTCTTTACGTCAGTATGTTTTCTGACGTCAGTGACTCCACCGACAGCCCGCCTTCCCTCCCCAGGCAACCAACTCTCAAGCCAGCCAACTCAGACAGTTTGTTTACGCTCCTTGGGCTACAAGCTACCAAGCTAGCGATCTCAGCCAGTTAGCTTCAACACTCCGACCAACCAGCTACCAATCTAGCGAACTTAGCCAGTACCCCTCCACTCCCCGGGCAGCAAGTTCACAACATATTTAACAAACATAACTTACCATTCTGAAACATCTTGTAATCAACAGATATGAGGTGGTTCGGTTTCTCCTGCTGTCTGTGGTTGGGGATCGTACAGTCGTAAACCATCATGCTCAGGGTCCCGGTTTCACGGGTCCCGCAGGGTTTTAGTCCAAATTTGCTCGTTTGTTTGGCTCATTTCACAGGTACTGAAAACCACAAATACATCATGCTAGGGATATCTACAGTTAAAATGAAACCCTGAAAAAGTGTGCACCATGGGGCCTTTAATATGGTTTTTGTTATAATTTCCCCTGTCTTTAATTGTGACCTGTATTTTGGTAGCAGCAGGATGACATTATGGTCAGACAGACCCAGAGGTGGGCATGGTTTTGAAATGTATGCTCCAGGTATATTTCCAAAGCACAAGTCAAGCATGTTATGTTTCCTTGTTGGAGTGACATATTGCTCCAGACTGGGAAGATGTGTGGAGATATCACACCTGTTAAAATCACCCAGTATGAATACTGGCTGCTCTGTTAAAAGTTTCAGCTATGCGCTCAGCCGCTAAATTAAAATCAGGATCTGGGACATACACTAAAATGACAGTGATCTGTGAGAATTCTCTGGGTAGATTAAATGGTCTGAAGGACACAGTCAGTATTTCATAGTGTTTGCAGCACTCCGTCTTCCTCACCGTGTAGTTGGTAGCCCACCTCCTGTTGACTGCCATGCAGAGCTTGCCCCCAATCGACTTCCGTGTTTGGACTGTAGACTGTCAAAGCGGATGATGTCAAATCCTTCCAGCTGAAAGTCAACATCTTTAGAGAGCCATGTCTCCGTAAAGCACACCAGCTCGTTGATAATCCAGATTGGACTTGACTTGCAATCAAAGTCCTTTTGCGGGTCATAGACCCATGATTATGAGCCTCATGCAGGCCAGGTGAAGCACTATTGCCATCCACATAATGTTGGATCAAAACAAGTTAAACACACAATGCAAATGGCACAAATGCCATAAACCACACGCACACACAAGCAGTGTCAGGAGTCACCTTCCTCGCAGAACAGCGCCACCATGAGCCATCAGTCAAATTATTTTCAATCTTTTCAAGGGGTACCAGCATTTTTGTCCAAGCCAGTTTAATTAGTTTTTTTTTTTTTTTTTCAAATTCAAAAGCTATGTGTGTCTTTTCATCAGCCGATATTCATTAAATTATTATTCATTATTACTTTTGTCGGATTCAAGTTATTTCAGTGACCATTGCTGTTTTTTCTTTAATGGAAGGGTACCAACGAATTCATCACCAACAAAGGGTACCAACGAATTCATCCACATGTGTATACACATTCAGCATCTTCTGCTGAATCATCAAGCATGAGCACTTGCATTTTTTACGCTGTGAGCTTCGAAAAAAGGTGCTTCCATCATGTTCAAGACTGATTTTTCTAGCAAAAACTAGTTTTGAACGGTGCTTTCTTTCTGTATCCATTCCCATAGTTTAAACCACTGCTTCTTAAATGGGAGTTCACGTACCCCTAGGGATATATTGGAGTACTGCAGGGGGAACTTGAGATTTAAAAAAAAAAAAAATGTTAAAGTTTAAAAAAATATCAGTCATGCATAGTTCTTAAATATTGAGCATATGCTATAAATTCAATAAAAATGTATATGAAAATTTGATAAACTACATTTTATAAGTTTTATCAGATATTTGTTTACTATGACCAGGAAGCCAAGACAAAAATCCAGAGGATGGATTTGTGGTTGAAACGTAGCAGTGATGCAGTTGAAAACAAGGAGAAAGCCCATGCCACTGAGGTTCCTAATTTCCTTTTATAATCCAGTCAACTAGGTTGCTCTGTTAACATTGATCTGTGATACAAGTTATTTATCAGATTGTACAGCTGAAGAACTAAAATGCTGGTAAAGTCATTTCAGTTAGTCACACCATTTCTTTTCACAATTAGGATTAACACTGCATGTTGTTATATTATGTGAAGGATGTTGCACAATCTTGATTGATTCCACAAAACAAATAGTATGGTACTTATTCTGTTGATCTGTACAATTTAAAAAAAAAAAAAAAAAAGGTGGAGCTGAATTGATTGATTGAAATATTTTAAAATTATGCCTTGTGTTTTCTGAAATTTTGGCCACTAAGACTGTAAACGCACAAGAATCACAAATTGTAGTTGATAACTGAATCCTGTACAGGTCAGAGGTCATCAAAGCCTCTGTCTTGAGTCATCATATTTTTATCTTGGGATATTTCATTGGCATTGTTCAGCATGAGAGCTCACGTTTTGGAAGAGAGACTTCTCAGCAATGTCAGTACAAATTGACATTGTTTTGTGCATGTGCCCCATTGATAGACACAGACAGACTGTAAATAGTACTTGCAGGTGATGTCAACTGTGTTGACATAACTCTTACGCAAAAACCTAGAAATATGGTCATGATTCAACCTGACCAGCACCACAGCAGTGAGAGTGGTAGAAACTAAAACTAAACACTGAAGTTAGTTAAGTAGGCCAGAATCTGCAAAATGAGGTAAGTTGATTTCAATACAAGTTGAATTGAGGTTTTGGGGACAAAAACTATTAATGCTGGTGGTTTTTATGTTTTGTTTTGTAGGAAGCTGGAACTTTTACATACCTGACCTGAATGGAATTTACTAAACACAATCTTATATTTTTCTGCCTTTAGTGGGGGATGTGAGAGCGAGGCGGCAGAGCCTCAGGATCCCAGCCATGGTTGCTATCCATGTAACTGGGGTAAAGACAGCACTGCTGAACCCAGTACCGCTTCATCTTGTGCTCGCTCACCATCAGATGGGATGTCATCCAGGCTGTCTTGGCCAAATAACTTCAGTGGAGGAGAATTGCAGGGCATGGAGGACTTCCTGCCGGCCAAGTGTCAAAGTTACTACAGTTACCCCCGAAAGAGATCGCCAGGCACACCGAAAAACTGTATATCCAGCCTTGTGGACTTTGATGACCGAGAGCATGCACATGGTAGCAGTGACTTCAGATTACAGAAAGCCTCTATGAATCAATTTTGCACCAAGTCTTCAAGTTACACTTTAGAAATGTATAGAGATAAGCCAATAGAAGAATGTAACACTAAACAGAGCCTTTCTTGCCCCATCTTACCACCAAGAACCCCCAAATCAAATTCAGTGAAGAGGGGCACAGACCTGCTGTTAGCATCATGTGACAGAAAGCAAGAAAGTCCACAGCCCCTGCTAAGTCAGCATGAACAGGGCACTAAAGAGATATTTTCCATCTCTTACCCGCAGTCTCCAAACTGCCCGTCCTTTCCTCCCTCAATACTCTGGCAACCGCCATCCAATCTGGCTGGTCTGTCCATCGAGGAAGTGTCCAGATCTCTGAGGTTCATTGGCCTACCTGATGACATTGTTTCTCTTTTTGTGTCTGAGAAAATTGATGGGAACCTGCTGGTGCAGCTCACTGAGGAGATTCTGTCTGAGGACTTCAAGTTAAGTAAACTGCAAGTTAAGAAACTCATGCAGTTCATTAATGGTTGGAGACCTAAAATATAATTTACACCGATAATCCTATTGTAAAGCCGAAGGGGAAAAAAAACAAAACAAAACATGCCTTCAATACATATGCAATGCACACCCAGCCATAGAGTTACTTTTTTGTATATTTTGAAGTTGTTTCCTTGTGACTAGATCTAGGGGGGAGGTAGATAGGTACTGCCTCTCATCCCACTTGAGGTCTGTGACTGTTTGGTAACCGAATAGAATGATATGGCACTTTCTGTAGACATTTTCATGTCAGATTCTTCCTACTTCTTGGTGCACGGCCTTGTAGTACTTGTGTCATCACACAAATCCTAATTTAGTCCCAGTCAATTAAAAAGAAATGGCTAATGTGGTTATTGTACTGACCAAAGCAGTAGAGATAAGTTGACAGGAAAACAAATCATCACTAACAAGCTTGATGATGGCTTTGTATGATTTAATTCCTAAATGACAACATAACCCAATTTTTGTATTGAGGGGATTTTAAAGGAACACAAAGTAAAGCAGTTTAAGTGGACAAAAGTGGTTTCAGATTCGTTGTACTCGAGGCTACTCACATTACCTTGTTTGTACCGTGCCCAAGCACGTTTGACTGCAAAATCTGGATTATTTGACTAGTGTGATCACTTCGTACCGTGCTTGAATACAGTACACTTCCCCCGCTCTGGCACCGTTGGAGGGGGTGTGCTCCAGTACGGTACGGGCGTTCATGCACAAGCACATGCACAGTCATGTATGCACCAAGGTATATTCCCAAAAAGGTTAAAGTCAGCAAGAGAGTTTTCAAAATGTTTGTTTACCTGCAAAACTTGCATTTCCCTGACAAAACTTATGCATTCTCTTAAGTCCCATTGCCTTTATATATATTTTTTTGTTTTTGTTTTTGTGATTAAACATACAATATAGTGGGGTATACAATAATTTTGCATCAAGGACAGACAAAAGTACCTGAGGCGGAAGTAAAAAAAAAAATAATAATAATAATAATAAAAAAGTAGACATTCCACATATTTTTCATACACCTACATGTGTGTGTGTGTGTGTGTGTGTGTGTGTGTGTGTAAAAATTGAATGTAGATTTTTTTAGACTTGTGTAGAAATGTCAAAATAGTAGGCCTACCTGCTCGTTGTATGTATACTTTCAGCTGGGCTTAACATAAAGACTATATAAACTAGGCAAAAAAAAGTTCTGCACTGCTTTTTCAGTCTATAATTTCTCCCCTTTATTTATACCCAATAGTGTTGTATCTTATACCGTTGATTCGTCCTCTTTCCAATGAGATACAACTTGTAAGGATCCTGCATTTCTGGAATGAGTGACACCGGAAATTGTGTGGGAAGCGACCAATTTTTTTTTTTGAGAAAATCCCCTGCAATATTTTTTCAGTCGATCATTTCTCCCATTTAACAATACCGATTGTTGTCTTTTATACCGTTAGAAAGCCTGATTAGTCCCCTTTTCAATGAGAAATAAGTTGTAAGGATTGTCAATCGATTGGTATGACCAACATGGCTAAACATGTCCCCTCCCCCTCTTTTTGAGGGGAGCAAAATCCCATTCAATGTGTTTCAGGTTGTATCTCATTGGAAAGAGGACGAATGAGGCTTTACAACGGTATAAGATACAACACTACTGGGTATAAATAAAGGGGAGAAATTATAGACTGAAAAAGCGGTGCAGAACTTTTTTTGCCTAGTATATAATATATGTGTATGTGTGTATGTCTATGTGTGTATACACACACACACACACACACACACACACACACACACACACAGATATATATATAAGCAGGAGAACGCAAAGTTTTGTGAAAGAACATGGCAGTAACTGCAAAAGATGAGAAAGGCCATTTTGTTTTAACAGCTCAGACCTGATGACACAGCACAACACCAGGCTCATTTTGATTTTAAAATAACAGACTGATTTTTGTGGATTCAAGCTGGGTCTCCTTCACTTTCTTGTAAAAGGAAGAACAGCTACCAGCCATCAATCTGACACAATCACAAATCAGTGTTGGCTCTCTGCTTGCTAGTTTTGGGAGCAAATCATTTTCATTCAGTAGCACCAGCTGGGCTCTGTTGGCAGGAATAGCATATGAATTCTTGGTATGGTATTTTATTTTAAAAGACCACACCAGCAGCAGATTTAGCCTAATATCTATAAAATATATAAATCTTTTACCAAAGCAAGCAGTCGCATTTTTGAATTCCGATATTTTTCTACCTTTCATCTGGATGTTTCCATTCATTATACAACGCTATGAAAATGAACTTTCAGAGACTTCAAACCTTCTTCACACCAGTATTCCATCACTGGAATAAAGCAGCATTGTTGCATTTTGACGACTTGAAATTGGGTAGAGTGAAATGGTTTCTCTGAGCACTGTTTTCTCTGCTGGAAAGTGCTCCCTAGGGAGTACTCCCTGCTTTACACTGCAAATGTTGAATTATTTGGTTTATGACTGGTGACTACTTTGTTAGTTGCAGAAGTAAAACATTATAAGGTGGGTGTTTCAGCCAAAAATTTTAATTGTATGTTGTGAAGTGGTGAAAACAGTACTAGAAATTGCTATTCAGGTGGAAGTGCTGTTACTTAGCTGATATTTTACTTAAATAGAATGATGAAACCTTCTTTAAGAGTACAAAATTCATTCTAGATTATTTTTAATCTAATTTTGAAATTACAAAGAGAAGGTCCATCAGAGGAAAGCCAGATTCCTCTTGTCAAGTCTGCTGACTTACACTGGCAGGGTCCATAGTTTGTCAATTTATGATGATCAAGTCTGAATATATCTTGAGAGCCCTGAATATATGGAGAGAGCCAATCAAATTTGCACTCTAATGGATTGGATTTTATTTGCAGCCAAATGCAGCACTTAGGGAAAAATGTACTTAAGTATAAGTAAATTTGCTGACTTTGAAAAATACTCCAAAGTACAGTTACACAAAAAAATCTACTCAATTAGGAGTAAATCTAATTAGTTACTTTGACTCCTGATGGTGTGAAATGTATAGTACTTTACATGATTTGCAAAATAGTTTGTTGGGATGTAAAATGTGGGGAAATTTTAGTCAATGGGCCAAACTTTCAAAATTACTGGTGTGGTCTTTTAAGGACCTAAGCTGGTCTCTTACATTGTGGTATTACTTTTTCAGCTTTGATCAGCCAAATACAGCAACCTGGCAAACATCACTGGTTTGGTTTGCTGCGGTGTTAGCCTCAGCATGCAATGTATTTCCATTGGATGCCTTTTTAAATTTTAAGGGGGACACAATAAATTGCTACTTATGTTAGCCCAGTCCAACGGTTATCCATGGTTAGACATGAATGACTGAGACCTTTTAACAGTGAATGCACTACATGTTTTTTCAGAAGTAAAATGGTACTTCCTCATTCTCATTTTATGTACAACGTGCCCTAAGATGCAAGAACAAGTAAAAGAGCTTTTCTATGCCTTAACTTAGAGACTTTAAAATACTTAAGTTATATTTCACTGAAGCAGAACATTTTCTTGTGAGCTCCCAGATCTGTGTGGTTCAACAGTCACCCTTTTGTCATGGACACACTGACTAAAGACATATTTATGAATGATATATTTATCAATCCAATTCATCCTGACACAGAGGGAATGATCAGTCTGGGTCCACAGAGCAGCCAGTGTGTATCCATTAATGAAGTCCGCCGAAAAATGAAGATGCTTTTGCTTCATGTTTTTACAAAACACTTTTTCTGTGGCCTTGATTCAGAGTTGATTTATGCTGTTCAGTCATTCTGAATACAAAATATGCTGAAAAAACATCAACTCCCAGATATTTCATACTCTTAATAAATGAAGGGTTCTCATTTGCAGCCTGAACAGCTGTTATATTAAATGCTTTGTCTTTAAAATATTTATACATGTTTTAAGGAATATTTTTTGAAGGGGAAATATTAATATTCAGAAAAAGTGATGAAAATTCTGATTTCCTGATTTTTTTTATTTTTTTTTTTTTAGTTTTTAGCCTCAGTAAGTTCACATAGACAGTGACCAAAAATAAGTTCCGAGTTTGTTATTCATGGGGCAGTTTCCCAGATGTGGAAAATGCCCTAAAAATAAGTACCACTACTGTACTTCACTTTCTGGGTCATGGATTGAAATAGTCTTAGATTTATCTTAATCTGAATTTCAGTGATCTGATTTCCAGGTCAAAGATTATCCTGAAGTAAATGAAGGTTTAAATTAAACCTCAGAGGAAGCAGGTTTAACTTCAGATTACTGCTGTTTCTCAAAGAAGAAACAGTGGCCATACAGTTTCTCCTCCAAATCAACACAGTTTTTTCTAGATCCACTCCAGGATTTATGAGCACCATCAGGTATTGAATTTAAAGTAATATTCCACAACAAATAAATGTCCATTTTGATACTCCTTGTCGTTTGACTCTACTAGTAATGCGACCTATAGCCAGTTTATTAAACTTCAGCTTTTGCCATTCTGAAGTCCAGTGAGGGTTTTATTTATTTAACAATTTATTTATTTATTAATTATGATGATGATGATGATGATGATGATGATAATGATGATTTTTTAATTTCCTAGAAAAATAGTGCATTTTAAAATATTTTGTGTTTATGGAAGCAACAAAAGTAGGGCTGTTTAATAAATGTGAGACAGTAAAAGAAATATAATTGACAACTGTCTGCATTGAGACAAATCTGAAGTTAAGATTTGTTTTTGGAAAGCCAATGTCAAGGCCATAATTAACTACTCCAGGTTAAGGTCTTTTCTTATCTTAACTAAATCCCAATCTGGGAAAGCACCCCTATATTTAGACTGATAAGCAATTTTATTGCAGCTGGTAATTTCCTGCTTCCAAATGAATTTTGTACTTTGCCCGCAGTATTTCTGTCATTTACAAGAGTGTTTTTCAACCTTTTATGAGCCATGACACATTGGCTCACATACAGTATAAATATGACAATTTAGTTTCTCCTTTTGTTTATACTCACTCAGTGTGAGCATGTCCACTAAGTCAGTAGACTCATCAAGTTGCATTGCAAATTTCCCACTGATGCATATCTTTTCGAAAACAAAACTTTCGATATCTGCAGACATGTCATCAGTATGTCTGACGTTTGTGTTATCTGAGAGAGGGACTGTGGCTACTTCTTCAACCACGTCAGGGCCAAGTATCTCGTTCACACTGGCTTTGGAGGCAGGTTGTATATATGTCTCTGCCATAGTGTATAGCTTTTTTGATTTGGCTATGAGTTCAGCTACTAAGTAGCTAGCTTTGAGAGCATTGAAACACAAGATCCCCTTGTGTTTTTTTCTCATTAACATTAACTTGTTTCTCAGTGTGTTCACGCAGGCGAACAAAATAGTCTGTGTTCTTGATTTGAAGTGATGGCTGCTTCGTTTGGAGTTGGTGTTTAAACTTGCTTGGGACCACGCCATTGTTGGATAGCTTTTCCCTACACACCAAACATAACAGAGTCGGCACAGTCGGATCTCAGATGAAAGTAAATCTAAATGAAAGATAACTTTCGCTGTATTGCCTCGAGCTCACCATTTTTGCTTTCTTTTGACCACCACTCATACTAGGCTCTTCATCTGGATTATTATTTTGTCCAAGACCCAGTTCGGAGTCTGCATTCATCCTTTTCAAATACTTATCCATTGCTGTTGTACGTCTTGTCACCACCACCTCTCGTGCCATCACTAATACTATTGTCTTAAATTAACAAGGTTATTATTGCACAACCTACTGCCACTCATTGACATGGAAGAATATTTAATTACTCTGCCAGTCACTACATAGCAGGCACAGATGTTCAAGAATGGCAAATTATTTATGGTAATTAAATATTTTTTTGGACCAATTAAGTGAAATTGGATCATTTCCCACTGCACACTTAACAATCTCTCACGGCACACTAATGTGCTGCGGCACAGTGGTTGAAAATCATGGAGTTACAAAGGGACATAGCCTGTGTCACTGCAGGATAGTATAAGGAGGTTACATTAGTTTAGTGTTCTGTGGCATCCCAGAAACAAAAGGGAGACGCAAAGCTCCGTCATATTTAATGACTTGTAGCTCACAGAAAGTCATCGAAGAATTATTCAAAATGAACAAAGTGGCCAAATAGCTCAAAGTTGTGTGAAAGTGACGTCTCATATAGTGTGTGGTCATATGTTTGCTGCAGGTACAGCATGTTGTTAAAAACAGTAATATGTTAACAACACGCTAAGAACATGCGAACATGTTGACATGGCTGTCTTGATCAAAGTGTTGGTTTCATGTGTTTTTGACCTGTCTGGGCTACCATATATGTGATGCTGCATAATGCCAACACATTACTGCTAGATTTGAACGGCCATGAAAATGGGATGTCAGCAGCCAGAAACTCAGTGTGAGCTGAGGAAAAAAGTTGAATATGCAAACTTAGCCAAGCTTTGGGCTGAGTTTTTAGGATCTCACTAATATCTGCAAGATATTTTATCAGGTTTAGTTTTTTCCAGGTGATTTCAATGACTGGAAAATTAGTTCATAAATTTCCAGGTTTTCCCATTCCTGAATAAGCAGCAATGGACATGATGTGCCACTGAAACCACCATATAATGTTAACTAGTGGAAACACCAATAAAGTCACGCAAGGAGTTGCTTTCTCACTGTGTGAAGTAGAGTATGTTCAATTCTTGTTTAGAAAACCCAATTGTTTTATTGTTTTGAAATGACCTTGGTGAAACTTTGAAAATGTTTGACCGTGTGATCCAAGTCAGTTAATCTACTTGAATAATTGTGATTTCTAATTTGTGAATACAATAAGACAACAACACCTTCCATCCAGCAGTCAACACTAACTACTTTCCATGGTGATGATCTTAACTCTGGATCAAGGCCTTTAAATTATTGTCATTTGTATGCAAAAAGGAAGAAATATGCTGCCACTGGGTTGATGAAAACATGGACTAGTACTGATGTCAGCATTATAACTAACTGATAACTTACGAATTGTCATCTTATAACAGCCAGTGTTCCCTTTTCTTTAATTGTATGATCTATTAAAATATTTTAACTGATGTCTGGTCTTTGAGTGAAGTGGCATTTCTGTGACTGTGTCTTAGGGCCACTGCAGGGAGAAAAATTCTGGGGCCAGGGGAAGGGGGGTAATATTCTGAGAAAAAAATTCTTTCAAGATTTAAGTGGTAAATGAGAAAAAACAGTAAAAACCCTCTAATTCAGAGATTATAAATTCACAAATTTACAAGAAACTGGACAAAAAAATTTTTAGTATCACAATGTTATCATCAGCATCTGGACTTTAAAGAATATTTGTTGTGAGTTTGACCTGTTCAGAAGAAAAATATTGGGTGATTCTGGGCTAACAATCACCAAGAGTTTCTTGTCACTAAATTTCATTGCAAAGTAGAATTTGATGAGGTCATCCACTGCAGGCCTGATACACAGCAAGTGGCAGTGTCTGCAGTGTGGCTGATTAGTCCAGTAATTTTAGGCCAAAATTAGGGTCAACCTAGGACAAATTGCAAGACATGTAAACTCCACTGATTTTGTATCCTCAGTTTGTCCTGAGTGAGGGAAAAAAAAGTCCCAAGAAATCCCATTGGTGGAAAGTTTTGAAAATCACCTATTTGTGACCACATATTACCAAAAAAACACTGTTTTTAACACACAGGGGAAAGGGGTTCAAAATTTTACTTTCAGATATCACTATAAAAATTCACAAGATGATTACACACACAAAGACAAGAAAAAAAGTCAATTACAAGTTCTTTGAATTATTCTGTTTACACATGCATCACACATTATCACACATTATCTGATTTGATATGCGCTAATAAGGAATATAAGGAATAGGGGCCCTATCTTGTGCCACCCACTACCCGCTGCCACTACCTGCTACCCGCAAATCGCGGATTTAGGAATCTTGCGCCCACGCTACCCGCTATCCGTTATGCTGACTCCGTTATTTGCACCTGGAGGTGTGTCCGTGGGCGTGTTTCATGCGCTATCCCTAAAATTGCTATCTTGAGCCCAAACTTTAGGGAAAGCGGATAACGGGTGCTCAGGACCACCCGCTATCCGCTTTCCCTAAAGTTTGGGCTGTTACGAGAGCGCGCCCAGGCGGCTTCAATGCGCGCCCTGACGGAGCCTCGCCATGCACACGGTCGGACTGATACCGGGATGCTGCCGGAATGGACTGAGTATATTACTCATATAGACTGTTTAGAGGAAAGACTGTTTTAATTGGACACTTACGCCAGCACGTTTTATTGTTTTATCATAAGCCAGCAGCTGTGCTATATTTTTATTTTTAATATTTTATTTGCCCAATCTACCTTGTCAATAAATTAGTTTACACATAGTTCCACCTCTGCCTCTTGTGTGTGTGTGGTGTGACCCGGGGATTTTACTCAATCAGTACAACCTTGTGACATGTCCACTTGGACACATGTGGCTCCACCTCCCAAATTAAGCCAACTTGCTTTAGCCTCAGTAGAAGCCCTGAGAAAATCTACCTCCCTCTCTCCATCACGGGTTTAGGATTTAGGATTTAGGATAGCGCAGCCTGCCCTTAAAGCCAATGGCACCTGGCACACTGATTGGTGTAATTGGCGTAACTCCCAAAACACGCCTATGCATAATATAACGGGTATCGCAAGTGTTTTGCGGATAGCGGGAGGTGCACAAGATAGCAACTTTTGCGGGGGAGCGCCTCTTGCGCAATGCTAAATCCCTAAATAACGGGTTTAGGGACTTTGGCGCAAGATAGGGCCCTAGATGCCAGTAGAGACATTTAAACAGTGAATTAAAAAGGTTACTATATATATAGTAAACTTGAATTAAAAGGTTACTATATAACAGTGAACAGTGAACCCCTTTCCCCTGTGTGTTAAAAACAGTGTTTTTTGGTAATATGTGGTCATAAATAGGTGATTTTCAAAACTTTTCACCAATGGGATTTCTTGGGACTTTTTTTCCCTCACTCAGGACAAACTGAGGATACAAAATCATTTGAGTTTTTTTCTCTTGCAATTTGTCCTAGGTTTTTTCATAAAATGACTGGACTAGATCCAACCTTGCAAAGCCAAGCTGTGTGCTTCCTTTAAATGTATAAGAGTAGAAGAAATATAGTATAGTATAGTATAGGAAAGAGTTTTTTCTTCTTGTAAATTTGTGACTTAATAAATCCCCCCCACCCCACCCCATATATTTCAGCACCACTGATATGGATAAAACTACACAACCATGCTGTCTTAGCAAGAGTTTAACATTTTATTCCAAATTCAAATTGAGCATGAGACACACACAGCAAACATAAGAGTGGAATCATGTATGAGAGAGACGACCCAGGAAAAAGTGCATGAAACTGCCTCAGTTGCCATGATTGTGATTCAGTCTGTGCTTTAAAACCCCTGTAATGACTGAATTTATCATAAGCAGATGTTTTTTCCTCTGTGAAAGATGGTTTCCTGATAATACAGCAACAGATGTTGAGTCAGACCCATGGCTCCCAACCCTGCCATACCCTGCCCAGTAGGTTTGGATCCATGGCTTGGTCCAGCAGACAGTCAACCTGCTTCTCCACTGACAGACCTTCAGCTGGAAGTTTAGCGCGAATGTTGTGTTCCTTGGTCCCCAAAGCCACAGCCAGCATCCCTTTGAAGGCAGCATCCTTCTCAAAACCCAGCTTCAGCTCCTCACTGCCAGACAAACACAGCATGAGTGCACACAGGTCAGTCCCGGGGCTTAGCTGCTGTGGGATATTCAGGTAAGATTACAGCTGCTGAGCATTGTTATAAGAGCTGCAACTATTTCACTGTGGATTCATCTGTTGATTATTTTTTCAATTCATCAGTTATTTCAACTATAATTTAATGCTGGGAAGTATATCTATATTGTATTTATATTGTGAAGCCTGGACATTCTGGGATAATTTTTGCATTGCGATTTTCATTGTCACTGAAAATGCTATAAAAATGATTATTTTTGCTGGGGGCTGCATATCTGAAAAAATCAGTTTTTAGGTCAGGCCATCTCTGTAGCACCATAATAATTTATCTAAAATGATGTTTTGTCTCACATTTTATTTTACTGCAGCACCTGCGATTTGGTTATTGCACTTAATATTGCAATTTTTATTGCAATATTTTGATAAATTGTTAAACCCTCAAGTTGTCAGTGTTCAACTGTATAATAAAACTGTAAAAATTACATCATATTACAGATTGATGGCACTCAATGACTGATAAATTTTTATTTGTAAACCAATATCAGCCTGTACATTAGAAAAGAGACTAAGGCCAAACAAATCCTATTTACTGTTCTTAATACACCTGGAGATCACACCTGGTTATGGCAGCAGGATTTGCTCCTTCAAGTTTTCTTTTGGCGAAGTTCACCTTCTGTAAAGGGTACCAACTGATTTCTTTGGTGTTGATGCTTTCGGTCCATGTGCCACCTTTCTTCAGTTGTTTCATTTCAAAATTCTGGGGATTCATAAGAATAATCATTATAATAAACTTTGTATAGCACTTTCCAAACAAATAGTTTTGTATTTGTAAATGCTTTAGTGTGCCAGAAAAAGCAAAAAGTCATCAGTTAAAATCAAGGGAAAAAAATATGAGGAAAAAAATACTGAACTGATCATCCTTTGCTGAGCAAAGGATGATCAGTTTGGTTTCCACTTCATTTGGCCTGAACAGCACCTGCTAATGGAGTAAATGTTGGAAGATACATTATGCACATCGCTATTTCCTCCAAAGCTCTTTTGAGACAAGATTAGTTTTTTAGGGAGATGTTTTAGTATCGTCCTAATCCGATGGATTAGGACGGATGACGCTGATTATTACAGAGCAAACAACCAGCTATTTTTTGTCAAACTCAGAGGTCTTCTGATGAATTTAATCCTGTCCAAATGCAAATCTATGTATGGAATTTAATTGATGATTGACTGATGTTTTAATAAATGATTTAATCGCAACTGAATGCTGTAGGCCCTATTATTTATAGCATATCATACAGTTCAGAGTGCAGAGAGAAACATCTGTATACACAACTGTACACTGCTCTGACACATTCAAAGCAGTCTCTCACCAATTTAATGGGCAATGGTAGCCTAAAATGATCCATCAATAAATACCATCTGCTGAGAATCTTCAAACATGTGAAAAAACAGACAAAAACTAAGATGGGAGGCTAACTTCATGTATGTGTTACTAACACGTACATGGAATTACACACATACTATGTCAGTGACTAAAACTCAAACATCATTTGGGTAACTAATCCCAAAAATCAATCAAAGCCAAACCGATATTTGCATCTTTTCACTACGTTTTAACCTTCCATCTACACTAAGCTTTTTGAAAACAGAGGTTTTCAAAAATAGTCTGCAAAGTGTGTAAATTAGGGATGCACGATATTTATCGGACCGATAAAATATCGGCCGATTTGGGGAAAAATTACGTTGTTTTTTATCGATCTGATAGGTACATTTTTCCGATAAAAAGATCCGATAAATTAATGAAATTGCGGTTGCAGGCTGAGTAGCTGCCCTTTTTTTGTTTCAATAATCTTTATTCAGGCCGAGTAGCCCTAGAACAGCCCGTGACGCGCTGGTTAGGTCATCTATCATGCCTTACTAGCAGGACCCAAGCCTGGCCCTGTCACTGCCTGGCTAATAATATGTCTTCACCAGCATGGTCGTTTTTCTAAGTGGCAGAAGATGACAAAAGCATTGCAGGGCTCTCAAGTCTCACGCATTGGGCGTGAGACACACGCATTTCAACCCGTTCACACGCTCACACGCCACACCTTGTATTTCTCACGCAAAGAAATTACCAAGATAACGCCCACCAAGATGCGCCGCTATTTTTTAATAACAGTGGTAGGGCCCTATAATTTCCGTGATCATGGAATCGCTGAATTAGCCGAATAAAACAGAATCTATTTTTAACGCGGAATATCGCAGAATTTGACATAATTTGAATGAAATGCTGTTTTGTGTGGAATATGAATGTATGTCTGGCAAAGGCAAAGAAGATTTCCAGACTACAGCAGCGCACTGACATAGATTGTGTAACAGAGCAAAGAGTTGCCACTCTGCTCTATTTTCACTGGCTAACAGCAGCACACTGGCTTAGCTTGTCTATTCAGAGAAGAGGTATCACTTCGGCTTATTTTTCATCTATGTTATCACATGCATACTACTGCTCATTCATTGGTAGCTGAATTGTTAAGTCTGTTTGATAAGTAATTTACCTTTTTAAAATAATAATAATAATTTAACATATTGTTAAATTATAGGAGTCAAGTAAGTTTTAAGTTTTACCACAGACACATGGACATCAGATGTTAGTCCGGTCAGCATGCTAAGCCTAACGGCTCAGTGGTTGGACCAAGACTTTAACATGCAAAAAGCAATGCTGCACGCACAGCAGTGCCCCGGATCGCATACAGCGACAGTGATATGCCAAGGTTTTGAAACAATTACTGTATTGATCTGAATATAAGACAATATTTTTTCCATTGAAAATGCCCTGAAAAAACGCCCTCGTCTAATATTGGGGGTCTAAGCAAATACACACGTATTGTACTTGCATATGTTCCGTGCTTGAATACGGTACACTTCCCCCGCTCTGTCACGGTTGGAAGGGGTGTGCTCCAGCACGGTACGGGCGCTCATGCACGAGCACATGAACGGTCACGCACGCAGCACGTGAACGTGGATAAAACGTAAATCATGCAACTTTCCTCCTGCCTCCGCAAAATCGATTAATGCGCAGTGCGATTACCGGCGAATGGCCGCGTTGCGCAATCAGTAATCAACCATGGTGTCTGTGTCGCTGTCCATGGTGCTGCTGCAACCGCGTATAAACAGAAGTTGATTTATGATGAAAGGTATATATGGCAGTCTGTGTGCGCTGCGCACCTGTCAGATCCAGCAGACCTGACCGGGTGGGCGCGGTGTCGGTTGAGGCACCAGCCAGCATCGGGTGGGCCGGCCGGTGCGCGCCGCCACCCGGTTGAATGTAGCAGCCAGCTGACATGCCGCTCCGGCTGTCAGTTGGACGCTTTCTGAAGTTACCTCCAAAACTGTCAAGGTAATTAAACATCCCTTAACCCCTTAACCCTGGCCCTGAGTGCAATGTGAGACGGTGGCGGTCTCAGAAAGAAGAGCTAAAAAATGGCCACAGCCAGAGAAGGGCTTTTTGTGGTCCAAAAACTGGTCGATTCAACGAGACTGACAGGAGGGTGTGCGGTTTTGTGAATGAGAAACGTAGTGAAGGACTGCCCGTTACGAGGGCTGTGATGCAGCAAAAAGCACTTGAAGTTGCCACAGAGCTCGACATCCCCCGCGCTGACTTTAAAGCTAGCATGGGCTGGTGTCGCAGAATGTCCATATAAAAAGTATATTTCCAAAAAGGGTCTTGAAAAAGAGGGGTCGTCTTAAAATCAGGGTCGTCTTATATTCAGATCAATACGGTATATGAAGATTATATTAAATATAAACATATGAACTTATCGGTATCGGCAGTGAGAAGCAGGAAATTATAGGTTATCGGTATCAGTTGAAATTTTTCATATCGTGCATCACTAGTGTAAATATGAAAATGCAGACCTAGGGCCTCATTTATAACTGTTGCGTATGCACAAAACAGGGCCTGAAAGAGGTGTATGCCACTGTCCACCCAAAAGTTGGGATCTGTAAAAACAAACTTGACAGGAGAATATGTGCACCTGTATGGAGACTCTGAGCCATATGTACAGACATTTTAGAGACAGTGGAAGCTGGCAATACACATGATGAGGTGGTGAATTGAAGCCAGATTGTTGAAATTATTCCTCTCACACATAATTTGACTTCATATTACCTTTTACTCATTGATACACTTTATTCATACACTTTACTCATTAATACTTATTAATACACTTTACTCATTAATATTCAAACCAGCAGTGTTATGAATGCTTGTGTTAGAGAGCCAAAGCTCTTCCATAACCACAATTCAGTTGTAAAAGATATGAGCCCACTGCCGGAGCACACAGGAGAGGGTCAGACTAACTGACGAAATTATCATCATTGGTTGTAGAAATCCAAGACTACATCAAATAGCATTAAAGAATTACAAGTAAGTAAGTCTGGCAACTGGTGGACTGCTCCAAACAGAATTTCATTGTTTTGTGCGATGACAATAAAGATTATCTTATCTATCTTATCTTATCGAACAGAGTATCAATTATTTTAATAAATTATTTATTTACCTCTCTGTCCCCTGCCCACACTGGCACCCACACTGTGACCCTGCCCAGTAAGGATTTATTTAATGACATCTTTCTTGTTAGGGCCCTCGCCTCTCTGGAAGAGGGCCCTATTGTTATTGCTCCATTTCTTTTTTCTTTTTAGGGCCCGAGCGCTGGAACAGCGCGAAGCCCTATTGTTATTGTAGTGATTCTTTCTTCTTCTTTAGGGCCCGAGCGCTGAAACAGCGCGAAGCCCTATTGTTATTGCTTCATTTTTTTCTTCTTCTTCTTCTTCTTATTATTATTATTACGCCCAAATAACCCTTAATTTGACCCCCTAAACATGCTCAAAAACTCACCAAATTCGGCACGCAGGCCAGGTCTGGCGAAAAATTTGATAAAATGGACAAACATACCCCCTAAGTGCAAAAATGGGCTCTCTAGTGCCACCTAAGCACACAAATGCAGCCACAGCGGCCCACAGGAATGTGATAGAAACACCAAACCAACGCCGAAACATAGATCTCATCAAGCCCTACAAATCACGCAGTGACACCCCGCACCTAAAATCAACAGGAAATGCGCAATTTGCGTTTGAAAGTCACGTTCTCGCCCAAAATTTCGCTTTGAACAAAATCTATCTTCTCCCAGGGTGTAAATGGAATCGGCTTGAAACCCTAATACATGACAGAGGACACAGTGCTTTCCAAAAGTTGCTAAAGACTTATTATTAATTCGAATCGTTTGGATTTTATAAGCCATCAAAGTCGGAGTGGCCAAAACCAACACCTCATTTTTTCCCATGGAGTTTGGTGTGAAGAGGCTGACACTTGGCACTAATTGGGCCCCTGGAGTCTAAAGTAAAAGTCTTTCAAAATAAAAGCACCGAAAAATACCCTAAAAACTGGCACAAATGGACGAATTGTCTGCACTTCGACATGCGCACCGTCCCCAACGTGCACGGGGGGGCGAGGGCCCGTCCAACGCTGCCTGCAGCTTTAATTTGAATTGTCTTTGTATAAAATGTGCTATATAGTCGTTTTCTCCCCAAAACCAGATGAACGGATAATGCTGATATGCGATATGTATTCATGAAGAGAGAGGGTAGATTTGGGATTTATATAAAAGGAATGACGTGCAGGTGTGCGTACACAAAGTTTTATAAATGTTTTCTGGCGTACGTATTTTTGTTGTTTTGTCCTTGTGCAACCTTTAGTGTGGAAACCACAAACAGTATTCTAAATGAGGCCTCTGGTCTTTTGTGTCGATTGGGAAAACGGAACTCTCTGAAAACAATGACATAAGGTTGTCATGTGATCAAGTGAATGCTTCTGCATTATGTACATTGTAAAATGGACATTGCGTAGGCACACACAAGTGCGATAGGGGACTTTGTGTGTGTGTGCATTTCAATGTGGACATGGGTGTTTGTTAAATGGTTGGAAACGGTGTGATGATAGATGATAATGCAGTGTAGTCTGGATGTAAAGGCAAAACGGTATTTTGGGATTTACCTTGCTTAGTGTAGACATGGCCTAAGTGAACCACCTGCAAATTTCCTCACATCCCTGACTTCTCAGAGAAGCGATCAGTCGTGTCTACTGAACTGATCACTTCATGTGTACTGCTCTGATATCAATGTTCTGCCAGTAGTCCTCTGAGCAGAGAAAATCACCTTCCAGTCCAGCGATGGCTCCTTCACAAACACGTCCATGGTGCAGAGCAGCAGGCTGGGCTCTGCCCTGTATGCTCGAAGGGAGTTAACCATAACACTCTTGATCAAACCCGACTCCTTCAGCGGCTGCATCAGATTCACAAACTGCCTGGTCAGCCGGAAAGGCATGAGTTCAGGCACTGGGAGGAACTGGAAGCAAACAAGATCATACACAGGAAGCATTTTTAACTGGGGGTGAATGTAACCGGAATATCAAAGTACTGTTAGAACTAAAACCCATTTTAAACTGAACTAAAGCTCTCATCCATCAGGACCTGGTCTTAGTCTGAACCTGAACCTTGCAACAGCAAGTATGCACTGAGCTATTATTTTTCAGGTCTGATCTGATTCCAATACCTGGGCTGATACCCAGTATCAATCCAATCAACCAGAGCTGTTGGTCCATGTGGAGTGAGTGTGTGTGTGTGTGTGTGTGTGTGTGTGTGTGTGTGTGTGTGGTGGTGGTGGGGGGGGGGGGTTTACCTGAGGCTGTAGCAAAACACACAAAATGCACTAATATCAAATTTATTCTGAAGCAATTTATTAACACTATAGTTAAATGGCTTCACATACAAACAGATGTAGGAGTGCAAGCTGCTATAGCAACTCATTTAATGTTTTGAAAAACTTGAACAAATCAAGTGCACAGCAATTTATAAATTTCATATTTGGTGTATCAGTAAGATCAAACTCATGTCTGGTCTAAGACTATGTAGAGTTCCACAAGACATCCTTGATAATGATTGAGAAATGCTTGATTTGGAAATTGGAAACCATTAATTTTCTCAGTGTAATCAACATGAGGTCTAATGCGAATAATACATTTTTTTGGTCAGTGAATAAATCTTTACACTTATTATCATCTCTGCTAACCAGTACGTGATGCCAACAAACTGTAATATTTGTCTACAAAGCTATTCATGTGATTATACTTTAGATGGTGTGAAGAAAATAGTGATTCAAAGACAATGTCGGACTCTGTAGTTTTCTCTGGGCCCCTGCCTGATCTGACCAAGGATGATATGTTTAGATGCATGTCACAATTCAACTACTGGCTGTCAAGATGGTGTCCAGAAAATGATGTGGTAGACAACTGGTGGACTCTGGGTAAGACCTAGTCTGATGAAGAGAGATTGCATCTACCCCACATTGGAAGGGGCAGCTCTCATATAGAATTTATTAGTCATCCAAAACCATGACAACCTGGAGCTGAGAACAGGAGGCAGAGGTCCTTCATGCTTAGAAAACTGTATTTATAATTATTATATTTAGATATTCAAAAGGAAATTACAAGAATATTACCATCAAATTACCCTAAAATTTGTGAATTCATTAGGGCCCGAGCGCTGGAACAGCGCGAAGCCCTATTGTATCTGTACCGTTTTTTATTATTATTATTATCTCGTGTCATTAGGCCTTAATTTGACCCCCTAAACATGCTCCAAACCTCACCAAATTCGGCACGCAGGCCAGGTCTGGCGAAAAATTTGATAAAATGGACAAACGGACCCCCAGAGTGCAAAAATGGGCTCGGTAGCGCCACCGAGGCACACAAAGGCAGCCGCTGCGGCCCACAGGAATGTGATAGAAACACCAAACCAACGCCGAAATGTAGGTCTCATGAAGGCCTACAAATCACGCACTGACACCCCCCCTCTAATATTATTATTGTTTTCTTGTCTTTTTTATACAATTTTTGTGGTTATTTTCTTGTGATTTATTTTAAAATATATATTTAATTGATACTGAAGATTTCACAGGGTTAAATGTTTGTGAAAACTTGAATAAAGCTTCATTTCATAAGTATTAAAAAATTTAAAAGGATGCACTAAAGATGACAGTGAGTGAACTACTTACAAACTGGACTTAAAATTTGGTCAGTCAGATAAAAGGGGACAAGTTCCAGAAGTGAGGGGGACATACCCTATATCCATTATACCCCGATTACGTGCATGTGTAATTATCAAGTGTAAATGCCAAAATACTTGTATGAATGAAAGCAAGCATGCTGAATCCTTCTTTTATTGATTATGATTATCACATAGCAGAAT
This sequence comes from Myripristis murdjan, assembly GCF_902150065.1. Lineage (NCBI taxonomy): Eukaryota > Metazoa > Chordata > Actinopteri > Holocentriformes > Holocentridae > Myripristis > Myripristis murdjan. Next base: position 29,312,362 of record NC_043999.1, read on the forward strand.
TACCTAGGTTATATTTTTTGTTAATAAAATGTAAACACATAAAACTGGGGCGTGCTACATGTAGATGGCATGCTCTGAAAGGATAGGTGTGGTATAACCTGGTTTCCCAGCTGGTGCTGATCTATCAATTTATGATCAGATCTCCATTCATTTAGAAGAGGGGTGGTTGTTTGATAAATTACATGAGGAGGAATTCTGACATTCACAGGTCTTTCTGATTTCTGTTTTCTGATGCTCATTTTTACTCTTATTTCTACCCTATTTTGATAAATGGGGCCTACTGTCACCTGCTTTTTTTTTAAGTCTGTGGTCTTCACTTCAAAACAATCACTGAACAAATATTCAATTCACACATTTACCTAGCCACATAATAAAATGCATTTTTATTGGCTGCTCTGACTAATAAGTTGAAACTGGAAGCTTTCATTTCTCACACCAGTGAGATGAAATGACTGACCTGAGTGGCTGATCCAAACGCATGACCAAAATCAATGCCAATCATACTGCCCGTTTCCATGTTGATCATGAAGTTGGAGAGGTGACGGTCTCCAATGCCCAAAATCCAGTGGCTCACACACAGCAGGGCATGGGAGCTAATGAAGTGGGAGCGCAGTGAGAGGAAAGCCTCAGGATTGGTGCACATCTTCAGAAATGCTCTCCTGGAAAGAAATGGTTTATCACTGTGTTAAAGTGAAAAATTGGATTCTTACCCATATAGCTGTGTTTGTTACAAGAAAATGCATTTCAACAGTATTGTACTCCTCCAAAATGAATGAAGTAGATACAGACCAGAAATCAACACTATTTTAAGCAGCAACACAAATCTACAAAGTTGTTTTGAAGGATAGACAACCACACGTGTAGCAGTTTCACTCTTTTCCGTCCCTTGGTTTCATAAATGCTGGAAGTGTTTTCTATGATAGCACCACCATTCTAATATCCCAAAAGTGGAATATGCAAGCAGAGTGCCACTGTGTGGTGATACAGCAGCAGCACTACGACAGAAAACCATATGCTATTTTAGAAACCAGGGGACCGTAAAGAGTGTTGAAAGTGGAACCAAAACAAATGCACAAGGCCTTAATGGACCAAATTTCCATACAGCCGCAAATACCAATGTATTGGTAAGAATCTGAACCTTAAACTTGAGGCAGTTTTGTGTCAAGTTTCTGTGTATTCACTCACCTAAGCAGATCGGCAGGCACAAGCTGGGTCACCTTCAAAAAGTTGTTTACTGTCTCAGTGCGACTTGCCCTCCTGCCAAAGGCAGAACAATTTAGAGGAATTTTATTTCTCCCTCAGGCAGTTTGTAATGGCGTTAAGAAAGTTTGATTTCACATTACTACAGAAGTGATGAGTGAATTGTGTTAGATCATTTAAGTACTTTGGAGAATCAGTTGTTATCAACTGCAGTTAAATAAAAACTCACTTATAAGTTTCAGAGTATCTGCCAAGACTTTGCACCTTTGCTGAAGCAATTCTGGACAGCCAATCTTCATAGACATCAAGGGGCCTTAATGGAAAGAAGATATTAACAACTTGATCAATCCCTTTGCTAAAAGTCTAGTGAAATATCGGCATCTGTGTTTAAAAAAAAAAAAAAAAAGCCTTAAAGGTCTATCCCATTGATTTGCATGTTTAGTGTACTATCTACAAAATGTATATACCATTTTTGGTCCTTTAAAAACAGTAAACAAACAAAAGTATGAATTTTATATAGATTACAAATTTCAGTACAATAACAAAATATCAGTACAATTACTCAATAATACTTAATGCAAAGCACATAACTATTTTCCCCTCACAGCTTGCAGCTGATACACCAGTCTAGCACTGTGCTGCTATGGCAAGCAGCTTCACTGCTCAACAATTAGCTCATAACAAAGTCTTGTTTACCTGTGAACTGTTTTATGCTCCTCCTCAGTCCTGCTGTTGTTCAGAAAATCTTTCAGAGTTGAGGTATTCTCCATCCATTCAATCAAACCAATTCTATAAAAGCAGTGTGGATTTATTAGCTGTCTGATGTCTATTTGTTAACAAGACAGTAGAAGATTCACTTATGTCAACTTGCTCTGTTAAAGTGAGTGTTTATGTACTTTGTGCCCTTCCTAGTCTTTACCTTGTCTTGCCTTTACCTTTCTGGATCACCAGCTCCAGTTTGTCATTCAGTTGTCTTTTGAAAATTCAGCAGTCATCATTTAAAAACAAACAAACAAACAAAAAAAGTATGGCCACTGCTTGCCTATGCGATCCTTTTTGAGTCATGTAACTTGTTCATCAGCTGTTTTGTGAATGCAATACACATGAATGGAGGGCAGAAGATGGAAGATCTGTGTTCTACAGTGGAGCCCCTGGTGAACCAAAGTGTCAGAATATAGATTCACAGTATAGAAAGCTCAAGAACAAATATAAGCTAATGTGTTCCACAAAACTTCCATGTTGCTTTAAGATCAACTGTAAATGTTGATTATCTACTACTATCTAACTACTGGTGGAATGACGCATAGCTCATAATGCTGACAATGTGAACTGTAATTGTAATTGTAACACATTTAGCATGTGGGAAATTTGGTCCAAATGAATATCAACAACCTATCATAATTATAATATAATTACAATCACATTAACATCATTATGCAAGAGCAGGCACTACAGGCAGTGATTAATAGGTGGCGGCCTAAGTTAAAAGGGATCAGTATTTTTGGTGATATTGCCTAGGTTCCTATATACTGTATTTTCAAGTCAATTCCTTTAGGTATCCCACAATATTTCTTAGTTGGATTCAGTTATCTCATCATTCATGTGGTTTGGCAAAACACCTACAACGTCCAGACTACACTTAACCAAAAGAAAGAGTGAAGGTAGATTTGTCTTCTTCAATTCAGACTGTATTATATGGCAGCTCATTTAAATTTTCTTTCTTTCTGGTTCAACTGTTATCCCGGTGGTAGTTTGGAGGATATGCCCTCTTGTTTACATATTGAACATTTATTCTGCACGCATTCATGCCTCCCTGCACTTCTTAATAGCCCTGTGAAAATTAAGAAGGTCCTTTATGGGCATTATCCTATAATTCAAAACTCTTTAAAAGTCTGGTCTCAGGTGCTATTGTTTATTAAGGCCCCTACAGAAAATGAAAACTTTCAGTTAACAGATTTTTAACACAGCCCACTCCTACATTATCACAGTCCCGTGTCATGGAGCAAATGGATCCCTTCTCTGTACAAGCAGCTGTCTTCGACCTACAAGAAGTGGTCCACAGCGTCAATGATGTCATCATCTGAGGCAAACTGGCAACCACCAAGCTCCTTTTTCAGTAGTCAGGGGCTACAGAGGGTGCGTGGCCAATCTGAATCCACATTCCCAGATTGCAGCCATGACCACTGTAGACATGTGGGTCTTAGCATTGTCCTGGCACAAGATCACCCCTCTTACAGGCACTGATAATGTAACCCATTTCCAGGTCGTCCACCTGCAGCACAAATTCTGTCTGTCATCTGCTGACGTCAGCATCTTGTTTTCCTGGGAGGCACAGAACCTGGGTGTTTCCACTGCTTCCATTGTTCATTCAGCTCTGGTTGGAAGGGAGGGGTTGATGGTCACATGATGATCCTCAACAAGCCCAACAAAATGACACTTTGGGCATTTGGAGTTCATTGTGGATGATTAGCCTACATGTGCGTGTTCCTGGGAGATACACAGCTGGTGGCAATTTCTAAATAAGCTCTTACTGTATCAGCCATGATGATGACATGAATCTAGTCGATGGTCCCCTGTGTAGTAAAGGTGGCTATCCTTCCTGGACAGGAAGGATAGCCAGGAAGGTCTTCAAGGCTCTGCCTGCCACATTTTTACTCGGCAGCCCACATCTTTACCATGCTGTATTGAGGGGAATCTTCTCCTAGTAGCCACCATGCCCTTGTGGACATCCTTCCATTAAAGCGACATGGAAGTTAACACATTTGCATGTGTATGTTCTTGAGCTCAATATAAGTCTATATTTTGACATGTTACATTTTAGCTAGAACAATGTTTTGAGAGCCATTTTGTGAATGCAATATACCTGAATGGGGAGGTGAAAAACAGAAGACCTATGCTCTACAGTCAAGCTAACAATGAACCTGAGTGTCAGAATATGGACTTAAAAAATATAGACTCAAAGATGTGTGTGTGAACATACAGCAAATGTGTTAGTAAACCGCCATGTTGCTTTAAGCCCTTGAGACCGAGATAGCAGATGACGGCATGATGGCTGATGTTTTCCATTTTCTCCGGAACCACTGAGCAGAGGTGGGACCAAAGTCCTGGCATTCAAGTCTCAAGTCAAGATAGGCATGTCAAGCCAAGTCATAAGTCAGTACTGACAGGTCCAGGTCAAGTCCAAAGTCCTCAGCTTTGAGGTTTGAGTCCATATTGCAGTTTTACCAATCTGAATGTAATTAATAATAAAGTCATCAAATTTGTGACTTGAGTCCAAGTCAAGTTTGTGTCATGACTCAAGTCCAACCCTATGCTACTGACTTTCAAGGTTTAATTATCCACATTCTGTAATCATTCAACAAGTTGAACTGGATGCAAATTCAGAAAAAAACGGTATAGCTCATTTCTTCTAACTTGGGTCACAAATTTATCAATCAACCCTCATAGATATGGATTTTGGTTTTTTTTTTACCTGGTGGTTATGGGAATGACTTGGTAGGTGCAGAGCTGCAGGCTTCTGTGGGTACAAGCAGTATCATGACTCAGCAAAATGTTCATGATGCCAAAGAGCTGCTCGATGCGTTGGTCCTGACGCAGATCCTCCCCTCCCTTCACCAGGAAGGGATGGTCATGCTCATCGTCTCCCCGGATGATCAGGCGTTTGGGACGGCGGATAGAGGACATGACTTTCACCTGCAGAGCAAAAACACACAACACTGAATGCTTTACTAGGTTGTTAACACATGACTTAACTTAATATATTCTGCAGTAGTTAAAAATGATTTTAGACCAAATAACTTTTCCACTTTACAGTGAAGGAATAAAAACACACCCTTTCATCAAAACCTGTAATTTTTGCATGATACTCTGGCAAAGGTTTGGATCTGCCATCATACTGTCCTGTAATAAAAGAAAATATGTTCATTAGTGTGAGTAGTGTACACGAGATTTCTATATCCTAAACACAAGATTTACTCTGTGCACTTAAGTGTAGCAAACTAAACGTTCATTCAAGTCAAAATGCACACAGTATCAAATGAAAAAAATGTACATTTCATTCTAACAGTAATGCATACTTGCCTGCTTTTGAAAGATAATTGATTTTTATATTCACAGCTTTAAAGTAGTACACTGTGTGATGGGGTCAATGCACAATGAGTTAGTAATTAATCAATCTAAGAAGATCATTTAAAAAGATCATTTTTTGCTTCTTATATTCATCTTGCAAATGAAAGCATTGTAATATGATGTATGGGGTTATGCAATAACATCAAGTTAGGATTTTGGTAAAACAATAGAGTTTAACAGCAGCAAATGTAATATGCAAATGTCCAAAGCACTACAACACGTTTCCAAAACCAGTCATTTTACAAGCAGCAATTTGACAAGCTCTGCCACAGTAACACCATCTGCCAGTTTGATTCCACCTGAGACAAGGTAGTTTATATTGATGCAAATTTTCTCTGGAATGTGCTAAAACAGTTTTGATTTGTCTGTGTTGAACTGCGCATGTCTTACGGCCAGTTAGGCTTAGGCGCTATCTATTTATCAATACCTTCATACCTTATGACATTTCAGTAGGGATGCACGATAGGGATTTTTTTCAACTGGTACCAATAACTGTTAAATACCTGCTTCTCATGGCCAATACTGATGAGATAACTGATAATAATTTCAGATTATGTATTTTAAAAAGAAGTTCATAACCTGTACGCCAAATCTAATTCACATCACTACTGTTAACAGAACAAAAACAAACAACAGTTCTGACTCTTCATTTGTTTTTCTTCTAGTGAAGTACAGCAAAAAAAAAAAAAAAAACTCACAAAAATACTTGCACTTTTGCCTATATGCATATTCAGTCCACATGTCTGTGGTAAAACCTGATCAGACTATGAATGTGTGTGGTGACCACATCATACAGACCAGGTAGGCATATGTCTGCAACTTAGCGGCGACTTAGCTGAGTTCCAAATGCACTTCCAAATAGCTGGCAAAATCCTTGATCTTCTATGGCAGAAAAAAAGCTGGTCATGAAGAACCATAAATTCCATGAGTTTGTCATTAATTGCGTCAGGCTTTAGGCTGTCCCTGGCAAATTCCCTGCAGTTTTCAAATGTCTGCTGATTAGACACTAGCATGCTTGCTTTTTTCTTTGTGATGACGCTAGCTGCTAATGCTTCATATTGCTTCAGTACATCTATGACCTCTCAGATGACTTGGATACAACGGTGTAATAGGGCCATTGTAGGGGGAAAAAAATTACCAAGCCGTGGTTATAGGTGGTTGTAGGGTTATATTCCGCAGAAATTCCAAGATTAAAGTCGTAAATTTATGAGAAAAAACTTGTAAATTCTGAGATAATAAATAACCTGAGCAATATCCACAACTAACAACAACAGACAACAGAAGAAGTACAGTAAGAAGTAAGAAATAAACATGTCAATAACATAGGGGGGTACTACTCTCTCTTTACAACCCATGACCCCATTCTTTTCAGACTAGATAATAACAAGCCCCATCTTTTCTCTTGTATGCGGTCCATTTTTCCAAGCACTGTTCATGCATCCCATATTTTGGTTTTGAATAATGATTTTTGGAATAGTTTTGGAATATATTTCCTGTACAGTGTCCAACCACTGTCCTGGAGGGTAATAATTCAACCAGCTCATTGTGATGGCCTTTTTATATGCAATTAGCAAGATTTTAACAAGATAGGTGTCCTTTATTTATTTATTTTAAGGATTCTGTCCCAGAATGTTTGAATTTTTTGACATGACCAGAAAATATGTGAGTGATTGGCATGTCTCCAACATTGCTCCTATTCACCCAGTTGTTGGTTTTTTTTTATTATTATTATTATTATTATTATTATTATTATTATGTAGGGAGTAACAAAAAAGCAAATTAAAAATTTCCATCCAAATTTGCTCCAACTTTTAGAGCTGGTGGAAGTTTGATGCACTCTACACATGGAATGCCGATCACTCTGAGACAATGTAATGTTTTATTCAAGTTCAAGTTATTTATTCAATTAGGACAAGAACAGTGAGATACTCCCACTCTTCCATTCCTGCAACCATCAGGTTATTAAATGAGGTCAATAGTCTGGAGTAGGTGGAGAGCACACCGGTGTTGTTGGGTGTTCCCAGGTGTAGGGCTGTGGTTACTGACAATGGAGGACCAAAAGAGACAGAATGAAATACACTATATTACCAAAAGTATTCGCTCACCTGCCTTTACTCATACTATGAACTGAAGTGCCATCCCATTCCTAACCCATAGAGTTCAATATGATGTCGGTCCACCTTTTGCAGCTATTACAGCTTCAACTCTTCTGGGAAGACTGTCCACAAGGTTGAGGAGAGTGTTTATAGGAATTTTTGACCATTCTTCCAAAAGCGCATTGGTGAGGTCACACACTGATGTTGGTCGAGAAGGCCTGGCTCTCAGTCTCCGCTCTAATTCATCCCAAAGGTGTTCTATCGGGTTCAGGTCAGGACTCTGTGCAGGCCAGTCAAGTTCATCCACACCAGACTCTGTCATCCATGTCTTTATGGACCTTGCTTTGTGCACTGGTGCACAGTCATGTTGGAAGAGGAAGGGGCCCGCTCCAAACTGTTCCCACAAGGTTGGGAGCATGGAATTGTCCAAAATGTTTTGGTATCCTGAAGCATTCAAAGTTCCTTTCACTGGAACCAAGGGGCCAAGCCCAGCTCCTGAAAAACAACCCCACACCATAATTCCTCCTCCACCAAATTTCACAGTCGGCACAATGCAGTTTGAAATGTACCGTTCTCCTGGCAACCTCCAAACCCAGACTCGTCCATCAGATTGCCAGATGAAAAGCGTGATTCATCACTCCAGAGAACGCGTCTCCACTGCTCTAGAGGCCAGTGGCGGCGTGCTTTACACCATTGCATCCGACGCTTTGCATTGCACTTGGTGATGTGTGGCTTGGCTGCAGCTGCTCGGCCATGGAAACCCATTCCATGGAGCTCTCTGCGTACTGTACTTGGGCTAATCTGAAGGTCACATGAAGTTTGTAGCTCTGTAGCAATTGACTGTGCAGAAAGTCGGCGACCTCTTTGCACTATGCGCTTCAGCATCCGCTGACCCCTCTCCGTCACTTTACGTGGCCTACCACTTCGTGGCTGAGTTGCTGTTGTTCCCAAACGCTTCCATTTTGTTATAATAGAGCTGACAGTTGACTGTGGAATATTTAGGAGCGAGGAAATTTCACGACTGGATTTGTTGAACAGGTGGCATCCTATGACAGTTCCACGCTGGAATTCACTGAGCTCCTGAGAGCGGCCCATTCTTTCACAAATGTCTTGTTTCACAGTCTGCATGCCTGAGTGCTTGATTTTATACACCTGTGGCCAGGCCAAGTGATTAGGACACCTGATTCTGATCATTTGAATGGGTGATCGAATACTTTTGGTAATATAGTGTATATAAACACATCTTTAAATAAATACTTAAAAGTGTCATTAATTAATTAAAATGGGAATTAAATAAATAAATGTGGCCTCTTCAATTAAAGTTGCTGCTTCTCTGAGTAGTTCTGGGCAACTTCTCGACATTTTGTGGCTGCACGCATCGTGCACCCGCAATAACATTTGCCCCTGCAAGTCCCCCACTTGCTTGAACCAAGTCAAGGTTGCGCCACCCAGTGTGTCAGAATATCAAATTAAATCAAATCAAATCAAGCTTTATTGTCTTTAAGCTGCACATACAGCAGTAGTGCACACAAAATGAGATAGTGTTTCTCACTTGGGATCCCTGAGTGATGGTCAAGTCAGCAGTTTAAATGTCTTAACAGCTTTCTGGAGGGAGCTGTTGCGCATTCTGGTGGTTTTGCTTTTCATGCTTATGAACCGTTTCCCTGATGGCAGCAGTTCAAAGTATTTGAGAGGGGTCTCTGACAATGTTCAGTGCTCTACTCCTGCAGGAATGGGATGTTTCCATGGAGCCATGTATCCATAAAAGCAAGCACACAGCAGTCTCTCTAGTCTCTGCGGGTGTCTCTTCGCAAGCGTAGCTCGTCCAGCTTGTTGTTGAGGGAGCGAACATTAGAGAGCAAGAGCAACGGTCCTGCTGGTCTGGAGGGGTTAGCTTTTAGCCTAACGTGGATCCGGCTCTCTTCCCCCTCCTTTGTTTACGTTCGCACCACTTGCACTTCCTCCTCTCCCTGGTGGCTGCCGGTGTAGACACAGGTAAAATCCCGTGCTGGCGTATTATGTCCACATCCAAGCAGAGTGCCTCATTTCTTGCAGCATGCTTTACCCTGATGTTTAGTAAAGTCTCTCAGCTGTAGGTTATGCAACCTGAGCGTCTGGGTTAAGCAAAACATTTAAAACATTCTCTCTCGCTGATCCCTGCAGGGGCCGCTGCATCCATGCGCACCGCCATCACAATAGCAATTGAATGCCGGCTTCGTCTGTAGTTCGGGATTGGTGTCAGACTCAAATACGTACGGTTGTATAACATCACGCTCGGCGGTAACCATGACAATCTTACATAAGATGATAACTTGCTTTCAACAAGTTTTCAAATAGTTACTGTACCTCGTTGGCTCTGTTTTTCTCTCGCTCAATATGGCGGCATGCTATTGTTTACGTCCCAGAATGCATTGCGCAGTGATGTCGGTTGATTGGCGCGATCATACGTCACTCAGAAAACAGTCAGCCAATCAGTGGAGAGGGGCTGATTCTCTCTTCTGATTGGCTAAATGAACCGTGCTGCCAGAGCTCCAGGATAAAGGCAAGAGAGAGGAGCTGTAAAACTATATTTAGCAGACCACAGGTACTCAAAACCACAAATACATCATGCTAGGGATATCAACAGTTAAAATAAAACCCTGAAAAAGTGTACACCATGGGGCCTTTAAACAGAGCTGTTACTTCTTCCTGTGCTATCATGATGTCATTTTGAGGGACAAGAGAATTCTTCCACCTAAAGATGTTCTCAGAGAAATTAGATGATTAAAAATGTGAATAAAAAACATTAAAAACATTTGTCAAATCAGAGACATCAACACCTTTTACAGTTATCAGCTGCCTGGATTCACAAGAATATTGATTTATAGATGCCATTGACTTAATTCCCCTCCATGCAGCTCTGAGATCCGCCCCACTATACAATTCTTCAACCTTCTCTCTGTACTTCATTTTTGCCTTCCTAATCTCATTTTTTACCTCCTTGGAGACCTCTTATCTCCCTGGGGTCCCCGGTGTAAAATGACCTCTTTTTCTTATTTATCACAGATTTTAGTTCTTTAGTGACCCAAGGTTTGTTGTTTGGATAATGGACGAAGTTCCTGGTTGGGATGACTGAGTCAACACAGAAAGTAATGTAAGATGAGACAGTATCGGCTAATTCATCAATATTTTCTGTGCCATCCTGAAAAAACAGTCCCATTCAGTACACTCAAAACATGCTTGGAGAGAGAAGATACTATCCTCTGACCACATTTTCACCATTCTTTCCTTGTGTTCTAAGCGTTTAAAGGACGGTTCGTACACTGGCATGAGGTAAACACTATTATGATAAGAGGCTCCTAGAGAAGGCATGGGTATAGAGCGGTATGCTCCACCTACTGACCTGTAACATAGGTCAATGGTGGTATGTTTCTGAGTGGTGCTGTAGGTTACATACACTCCTGATCAAAATTTTAAGACCAGTTGAAAAATTGCAAGAATTTACATTTTGCACTGTTGAATCTTAAGAAGGTTCTAAGTAGAGCTTCAAAATGCAAAAAGAAGAAATGGGAGTGAGACAAAAAAAAAAAAAATTGAGTAAGCAATTTATTGCAAACAACCATTAAACTGAAATAGGCTGTTCATCAGCTGATCAAAAGTTTAAGACCACAGCCTTTAAAAGCCCCAATCTTGGCAAAAATGTGGATTCAGTGTCATTTTCTGTCAGGTAGCCACACTGGATACCACACTACCAACGGTGGATTATGGAGGCAGTGGAGATTAGAAAACGTGCTAACAGACAATGAACCGGGACGAGGGAACATACATATTGTCACACACCTGGACTGCAGTCCTAGGGAGGCAAACTGACAGCAGGAGGCATGACCGACCTGTCAAATTTGACAGAAAGTTCATGCCTCCGTAACACCAGCTGATAAAGCACGTCACCACCCGACATTCTGGTGACGCTTCTGATGAAGGTGGAAGATTCACGCCGAAACTGTCAAAAAAGGTAAAACAACTGTTTTCTTAACTTTGTCCCAAAAAAGAAAAATCTGCGGGTACTGTTGGCTTGTTTGACACAAGATGGACAGATCTTCTATCCTGGTTTGACCTTGAGCTTTCTTGCAAGGTCTTCAGAAACAAGTTGTAATGAAGCTTTAACCACTTTCTTGTGCCGTTGAAAAGGATCACAACACTTTGTTTGCCTGACAGAATACTTTTCAAGCAAGGCCTTTTGATGATGCAAACAAATAGATGAAGCAGTTGCTGTGTTCAGGCCCAAGTTACTCCGGCAGGAACCAAGCTTTTGGTCATGTTCTGGTAAAGAATCAAATGGTAATAATCCAGATTTTCCATTAGTTCGAATAGTTTGATGACAGTCACCAAAGTCACCATCAAAATCACAGTTATCCAAACCAAAAGACTGTGAGGAAGCCATGTTCATGCAACCAGAAAATCTAACTGAATGCCTTAGTGCACCCTATTGTAGGCTACTGATCAATTGCTTAACATGCTCAAACATGCTATAATATTGAAGTCAGCTCACTTTACCATCTAAATTAATTCATCCTCTTTTTTCACTGTCATGAAATATAATTATTGTGTGTTGCACACTAAAGTTTAAAGCTTGTAAATTACATGGATTTTCGATATATTCAAAGTGCTGTAAAATTTACAATTTTACTGCACATACAACAGTAGAATATCCACTGAAAATTTGGAAATCCAAGGTGTGCCTCTGGAGATATGGGGCCCTATCTTGTGCCACCTGCTACCCGCTGCCACTACCCGCTACCCGCAAATTGCGGATTTAGAAACTTCCGCTATCCCTAAACGGTATCTTGTGCCCACGCTACCCGCTATCCGTTATGCCGACTCCGTCATTTGCGCCTGGAGGTGTGTCCGTGGGCGTGTTTCATGCAGGTGGTCAGGACCACACGCTATCCGCTTTCCCTAAAGTGTGGGCTGTTAGGAGAGCACGCACAGGCGGCTTCAATGCGCGCCCCGACAGAGCCTCGCCATGCACACGGTCAGACTGATACCGGGACGCCGCTGGGATGGACTGAGTATATTACTCATATAGACTGTTTAGAGGAAAGACTGTTTTAATTGGACACTTACGCCAGCACGTTTTATTGTTTTATCATAAGCCAGCAGCTGTTCTATATTTTTATTTTTAATATTTTATTTGCCCAATCTACCTTGTCAATAAATTAGTTTACACATAGTTCCACCTCTGCCTCTTGTGTGTGTGTGGTGTGACCCGGGGATTTTACTCAATCAGTACAACCTTGTGACACGTCCACTTGGACACATGTGGCTCCACGTCCCGAATTAACTCGCCTATAATATATTATATAATATGTATATATATAAAGCCAACTTGCTTTAGCCTCAGTAGAAGCCCTGAGAAAATCTACCTCCCTCTCTCCATCGCGGGTTTAGGATTTAGGATTTAGGATAGCGCAGCCTGCCCTTAAAGGCAATGGCACCTGGCACACTGATTGGTTTAACTGGCGTAATGCCCAAAATACGCCTATGCATAATATAGCGGGTAGCGCAGGTGTTTTACGGATAACGGGAGGTGCGCAAGATAGCAACTTTTGCGGGGAATGCCTCTTGCGCAATGCTAAATCCCCAAATAACGGGTTTAGGGACTTTGGCGCAAGATAGGGCCCATGGGGTCAGATACCTAGACCTCCTGTTTACCACATTATGGCATTATTTTAAACTTTAGCAGGGCAGTAACTGGAATGGGTTCTTAATCCAGACATTCTTCCGAATTATTTTACTTCTAGGTGTGGAAATAAATAATTTTAAACATACTAGATCTAACTTTGTGACATATCTTGGTTCTGAGAGAGTGGTCCCAATAAGGCACTGCCTGAAAAAAAAAAATCAAAGTTTGGTCCTCAGAAGCTCCAAAAGCTTATATTTTAGACAGAAAGCAACAACAAAATCTGATTTAGCACCTTTCATTCACTAAATATACAAAGTTTCAATACTCTAGGAAAATTAATAAAGTTACAGCACACTGAAGGTATGCCAAAATGCAAGTCGTCAACTGAAGTTCGTCGAAAACTGACCAAACTCATATGATAGTACCTCACTTTGAAAATTCTGAAAAAAATCTATATTTTGTCCAAAGTGGGTGAAATTTGAAAAATGTTCAAAAACATGGTTTTCTAACTATAGGATCAATATCATTGAAATCTGAGTTGCCACACTGACACCCATTTGATGATCTGACATGGAATGACCCTATATTGTTTGTTTCGTACATTGTGCTCAATTCCTGAGTGACTAGCACTGGGTATTTTATTGATTTTTGCCTCCCAGTTCCATTTAGATTTCTGCCTAATTGCTTTAATTGGTATGTAGTTAAGAGGGAGTTCCTGTGTTTTTGAAAATTTTCATTTTTTTTTCAATTTGTAACGTGCCATTTGATTTTCATAAGCTTGGGAATCGATGAGTTTAGGTTTTGGAGATCTATCACTGGCAAAATTCCTATTATATGTACCTCTTTTGCTATACTGATTCCTTTCTGTATTTTGGATCTGTATTTTCTCTAATAGCATGAGCTACAGGCTCTATTGATATTGCAAAAAGGGAGGGGGTAAGGCAGCCGCCCTGGCAGGTGCCTCTACACAGCTTAAAATTGCCTGTCAGATGGCCACTGATCTTTATTCTAGCGTTGGGTCTCTAAATAAAGATTGTATGCACCTAACAAATTGGTTATTAAACCCCAGCATCTCTTGTACCCCATACAAAAAAGGGCAATTAACTTGATCAAATGCCTTTTCTGTATCAAGACTGACCAGTGCTGCGCTTAGATGTTGTTTATTAGCCTGTTTGTTTGTTTGTTTGTTTGTTTGTTTGTTTGTTTATTACGATCCCCATTAGCTGCTGAAAAGAGAAGCTACTCTTCCTGGGGTCCCCAACATCATCAAAATTATAACACATACACACACTGTAGACATAATACAAAACATCTTCCACTCAAAACAAACAACATCGACATCTGCTCTGCTCTGATACAAAAAAAACAAAATGAATTATTTAAACATAACATTCATCATCCCCACCAAAATAAAGGACAAAAACAACTTCATTTCATTGTTCCTTGGTGAACAAAAATAGCTTAAGCTTTTTCTTAAAGCATATCATATTATTTTCTGATACAAGAAAAGATGGTAACCCATTCCATGCCACCATTGCTCTGTAATGTTTAGTCTTCTGTCTAATATTTGTCCCTATACAATATTTCTGGCATTTTGCCCTGTTCTACTATGTGTAGAGTCCATCTGCTGTTATCCTGTGTTTGTCGAACTTCATTTATTAAATTAGACAGGACGCATTCAATTCTTCCTGAGATTATAGATGGAAATAACTAATAATTCAATACAGAAATTGCATGATAAGATTGAGAATATTCTTTATTTTTACCTGATATCACAGCCTCTTTCCATGGTGGTGGAACCACAGCTTTGTTAAGTGTCCAGTTTAGGGATTCTAGTAATATACAGGAGATCTTCTTTGAGGATTTTATACCATTCATATGGAAAACCATCACTCCTTTTATTTGTTTCAATTTACTAATTGCTATATCTAATTCTTTTTTGTGATGGGGCCATTAATTCATCACTTTGTTTTTTTCCTTTGGAGGGAAGATCTAACAATAACAAGAATTATTTAATATTATGTTCATCAACAATCTTAGGTTGTGACTACAGAGTTTCGTAATAATCTTTAAAGGCTCCATGGTGTACACTTTTTCAGGGTTTTATTTTAATTGCTGATATCCCTAGCAAGATGTATTTGTGGTTTTGAGTACCTGTGGTCTGCTAAATGTAGTTTTACAACTCCTCTCTCTTGCCTTTATCCCGGAGCTCTGGCAGCACGGTTCATTTAGCCAATCAGAAGAGAGAATCAGCCCCTCTCCACTGATTGGCTGACTGTTTTCTGAGTGACATATGGTCGGGCCAATCAACCGACGTCACTGCGCAATGCATTCTGGGACGTAAACAATAGAGTGCCGCCATATTGAGCAAGAGAAAAACAGCCAACGAGATACAGTAACTATTTGAAAACTTGTCGAAAGTGAACTTGTTGCCCTGGGAGCGGAGGGGTAGTGGCTAAGTGAAGCTGTGAGCTTCACTTAGCCACTACCCCTGGACAATAAGCTCACAATAAGCTTGTGAGCTTATTGTCCAGGGAGTTGAGGCTAACTGGCTAAGTTCACTAGCTTGGTAGCTGGTTGCCTGGGGATGCAGGCACTGTGGGCGGAGTCACTGACGTCAAGACTTACAGGAAGTGCAAATCCGCTCGTTTTACAGGGACAGTTTCAAAAAAACGGGCTGTGTGCACTCCGTTTATCATAGGTGAAATGCAGTATTTATGTGGCCCCAAGACCTTCCCTATCACACGAAAACAATGAAAATTGCATTTTTTAGGCCATGCTGCCTGAGTTTTTGAATTTCTTCTGGTTCATAGGTTATTTTATTAATTAAAGGGTATCTAATCCGATTTATTCAGTTTCTAATTTGTTGTGCCCTGCGTCATTTTGCTAAAATTTTTGTTGGTTTTGGCCCTGATTCATAAAAGATTTGTTTTCTGAATCTCAATTTCTTCTCTAATTCATCATTCAGCATTTTCTCTATTTAATTTGTTTGTTCTTTTGTGTAATTTGTCAACCCTATCCCCCCTCTTTATGTTGTTACTGTAGGTCTTTCAGTGTTTTCTCTGATTCATCATATGTTGTCATTCTCATGTTATGTCATTCTCATGCCGTTCTTGAGATTAGTCTTTCTCTCATGATTGCCTGTATCCCAAATGATGGTTGGATCCACTTGGCTGTTATCATTATCATTTATACAATCACTTATTTCTTTCTGGAACTCCTTTACAGCAGCATATAAAATGCTGATATTTAGTCTCCATAATGTACTCCTAGGTCAGTTTTTCAAGTGTATGGTTAAATAAATTGCATTGTGATCTGATAAATCTGATGTTCCTATTGAGCACTCCTTCACCCTGTGTCACTGTAATATTCATTAGAAAATAAATTATTCTGGAATGCACCTGATGAGTAGCTGAATACTGAATGAAGTCGTTTTCAAATGCATGAAAGTTCCTCTACACATCACACATACCTGTCTCTTTAAACAACCTATGGGATTTATGTTTTTTTGTGCTTGTTCTGTCAACAGAGTCGTTTAGAATTGTGTTCCAATCTCCAGCACAGACTACAATTCCTTCGCTTTCAGAAGTTATTGTATAAAATAAGTATTTAACAAATTTCACTTAGGAGGAACATATATATTAGCAAATGTAACCAGAATGTTATCTATCCTTCTTCTAGTAATTATCTGTCTGCCTTCTTTGTTTCCCTTTTCCGTAACAAGTTCAGAGTTAAGAGAGTTGGAAATATGACTAGTCACTCCTCTTTTTCTACTATTTTTAAACAAATTGAAAAAGGAGATTAAATACCACAACTTTTTAAACTTATCATGTTCTTGTTTCGATATGTGTGTCACTTGTAAAAAATTGTCTTAAGCACCTTTGGCAACAATCACAGCCTCAAGTCTTCTTGTATGTCTCTACAAGCTTGGCAAACCTGTTTTTCTTCTCACAGATACTCTCAAGCTCAGTCAGGTTAGAGAGGCAGAGTCTGTAGACAGCCATTTTTAGGTCTTTCCAGAGATGTTCATTTGGATTCAAGTCCGGGCTCTGGCTGGACCACATTCACAAACTGCTCCTGAAGCCATTTCTTTGTTATCTTGGCTGTGTGCTTCGGGTCATTGTTGTGTTGGAAGATGAATCATCACCCTAGTCTGAGTTCCAGAGCACTCTGGAACAGGTTTTCTTGAAGAATCTCTGTATTTGGCTGCTGTCATCTTTCCCTCAATGTGGACTAGTTGCCCAGTTTCTGCCGCAGAAAAACCCCACAGCATGATGCTGCCACCACCATTCTTCACAGTAGAGATGGTGTTAGCCAGGCAATGAGCAGTGCCTGTTTTCTCCAGACATGATGCTTGGAGTTCAGGCCAAAAAGTTCAGACAAGAGAATTTTGTTTCTCCTGGTCTCAGAATCCTTAAGATGCTTTTTGGCAAATTCCAAGCGGGTTGTCACGTGCCTTTTAGTGAGCAGTGGCTCCCGTCTGGCCACTCTACCATAAAGGCCTGATTGGTGGAGTGTGTTAGCAATGGTTGACCTACTGGATGGTTGTCCTATCTCCACAAGGGAACACTGGAGCTCCACCTTAGTGACCATTGGGTTCTTGATCACCTCTCTGACCAAGGCCCTTCTTCCCCGATTATTCAGTTTGGTCGGGTGGCCAGATCAGGGTCCTGGTGGTTCCAAACTTATTCCATTTCCGAATACTGGAGACCACAGTGCTTTTCTGGACCTTCAATGCTGCCAAATCTTTTTTGTATCCTTACCCAGATTTTGCCTTGACACAATCCAGTCTCAGAGGTCTACATACAATTCCTTTGACTTCATTGCTTTGTTTCTGCTCTGATATGCACTGTCAACTGTGAGACCTAATATAGACAGGTATGTGCCATTCCAAATGATATTCAGTCAACTGAAATTACCACAGGTACCAATCAAGTTGTAGAAGCTTCTCAAGGATAATTAGGAAATTAGGAAATTAGATGCACCTGAGTTCAATTTTGAGCATCATAGCAAACGGTTTGAATACTTATGTACCAATTATGTTTACATGTTTACATTTTTAATGAATTTACAAAAATGTCTGAAAACATGTTTTCACTTTGTCATTATGGGCTAGTTCATGTAGATTTTTTTCCAACTCTGAGGGGATCTGCATCCCCTCAGCTCCTGCTGCGCCTCCTGGGCACTGCTGTATGTTCAGGTCCCCATTTCCCAGTGGATTTGCATATTTATGGATGGTGTGTGGAAGCGAATCTCACTTTCCTTTAGGGCTTTCTTTATCCTGTTGTATTCCCAGTGCCTCTTGACAATCTCCAAAGCATAGTCATGGTTGAAGTGGAGAATTCTGATGCCAACTTTTTCCAAGCTTCTCTCAAAACCATCTCCTTAGTGATGAACTCCTGAAAGTTGATAAATGATAGGTCTTGGTGGGGCTTTGGGTCGTGGGTTTTGTGCCAGGGACTGGTGAGCCCTCTGCATTTTCAGATCCAAGTCTTGTGGTAATGACAACGCTGTGAGAACGATCCTCGTTCACACGGATCCGCAAATACAACTGAAAATGCTGTAGTGTGCATGCCAGGCCAGTAGGTGGCAGCGAACTTCGCAATGTAACACCACAGAGTAGTACCGTGCACCTGTGCACAAACAGTTCAATAGTCCACCATTGTTGTTGTTTTCCTGTTCGTGCATGGCTGAAAACGTCATAGTCACACGAGAAGTGGGGCCGTGTCGTCATCGTTTTCAAAAGAATTGCATATTGCCAGTTTACACGACGGCAGGGAGAGTGGCGTTATCAAAAAATTCCAGTCTGGAACCCGGTTTCAAAAGTTTGCGTTTTCAAGCACCTAAAACGCCGTTGTCGTGTAAATGAAAGGCCAAACCGCAACAAAAGTTTACCGTTTCTGTGAAAATCGTTGTCGTGTAAACGGCCCCTAAGTCTGTTAGTTTTTGCTTCAGGACACTTTGTTGTTGTCACCCATCCCCCTACCTGCTCCACACGGGCCTCTGCGTTTCCGACTCGGTTGGACAGACTCTGCATTTCTGTCGCGAGTTTGTCAAGTTTGCCATTAATTTCTTGTCTAAGGAGAATGATTTCCTGTTTCATGCTGTTATTATCCCCCTTGAGATCAGTTTTTAGCTCCTTTATCGTCCTGAGTATATCTTTGGGGTCTATAGTCCTTTCTGGATTTCTCTGGCTCTCCGCAGCTTCACCTTGATTGTTAGCTTGATCTGCTTCACTGTTGCTTGCTTTCGCAGCCAAGGTACTTTTATCTTGAGTTTTAATTATTTTTCCTTCTCTTTAGGACCTCTTATGTTTCTGTCCCACTCATCTATTCCTTTTGCTGATAAAAGTCAAGTTTTCAAATTAGTATGTAGGTAAAGAGCAATGGGTTGGGAGCACAATTTCACTACGCATCTGATTACTCCATCAGCAAGCCAGAAGTCCATACTATTGTTGTTACTAGATTTAGTAACAAGGAATTCCTGGTGATTTTAGCCCAGGATCACAATATTGTTTTCTTCTGAATAGACCCAAGTCACGGCAGTGTCTCTCCAGATGTCCAGATGCTTATGATAATAATATGATTATCTGATTGCAAAGTATAATTTGATGAAGCCATCAACTGCAGTCATGATACACGGCAGCAGAGTCTGCAGTGTGTTGCTGATCCCACCTTTTAAAATGAAGGCATGTGCTTCCTTCTCATAAATATGTGAATTTTTTTTTCTTGGAATATTACCCTACTCACATAGCTCCATATTTTTTTCCCCACAATGGCCCTAATACGCTATCGTACTTATAAGATTTGTTGTATTGAAACTCAGAGGACTTGTCCCACCTGGTATAAACAATCATCCAGAGAAATCCGGAAACAAGCTGACACTTCTAAGTACAGGTGGAAACAGTAGCAGAAATTTGGGGGTGTCTCTTCAATATGTATTGACAACAGGCAGGGTTTTTTGTTCCATATAAAATTTGGAGGCAGCGGAAGTTCTTAAATTTTGTGCCCCAGCACGATTAAACACATTCTCTCTGCCCCTAGACACGATTGTTTCTATGAGAATACTACATAAATATTATGGCGGCCGTGCATATGTGGCATTGCAGTTACTACAGGAATACCATAGAAATATTATAGATTAATTTACCCACCTAAGCGGAGAATCCTCTCATACCTGCTGGAATAATTAAATAGTCTGAGCCTGAACATGATTGGGTCGAGCCTGTAACAGATGTGAAATACGTCCCCAGTGATTGACAGGGTGGATGTCTCCTTTTGTTAAATACCTGCTGCCTGTTAAATGCCGTTGTGTTTCTATTTTAGATAGATAGATAGATAGATAGATAGATAGGTATACTTTATTGATCCCAGACTGGGAAATTCACACGTTACAGCAGCATCATCAATAAAAACAAAAGATAAAATAAAAAAATTAAAATTAAAAGTATATACAATAGAGACTAAAAATGTGAAATATATACACTAAAGACAATAAGGGCTAAGTATATACATTAAAGTAGCCTGAGAATATGAGATGTTTAAGTGTTGAAATGTAAGAAATGTAAGATATACTGATGAAAATAATAAATATGAA
The DNA here is from genome assembly GCF_902150065.1 of Myripristis murdjan. Classification (NCBI taxonomy): domain Eukaryota; kingdom Metazoa; phylum Chordata; class Actinopteri; order Holocentriformes; family Holocentridae; genus Myripristis; species Myripristis murdjan. The sequence goes on from NC_043999.1 coordinate 29,333,044, forward strand.
AAATGAAAAATACAGACAGTAGATGGTATGGCACAGGGTAAGCTTGACACCATGGAACCAGGAAACCGAGTGGCAGAACCCAACGCCCGGTAATGGGATTCGGCGACTGTCCGACTTGATTTGGCCCCATGGAATCACCACTTCTAATAAATAACAGTTAAGGTGCTGAGTGATGGATAATAAAATAAAACTAGATTTTGTAAAGTTTCTGAAGAAACTTTGATGTGCTTGCCTTGTGACCGCCTGGACATGCGCTAAACCGCTAGCCCTATGCTGTTTGTGGGTTGTGTAGTGTTGTCACTCTTGCCCAGGCGGGGAGTTGAACCCTGGTCTCCTGCATGGCAGGCAGAGACACTATCCACGGTGCCACTGGGGCTTGTGTGGGCGGAGCCAGAAATGAGGCTCTATGAACAGTGGTACTTGGGAGAAAATCGCCTAAAAGTAGTGGTCAAACTAATGCATTTTAATCAATGACAGTAAATCCGACTGGAAAGTAAAAGGTATCGTGAGAAAGGTAAGGCTTTGAGCTTTCAAACTGTGTCAAAATTATTTCCCAAATCCCAAAAATGCCCACCCTAGAGCGAGTTGAAAAAGTGTGTGAGCACACTGCATGAGTGACAGTGGCACTTGGCAGAAAATCGCCTAAAAGTAGTGGTCAAACTAATGCATTTTAATCAATGACAGTAAATCCGACTGGAAAGTAAAAGGTATCGTGAGAAAGGTAAGGCTTTGAGCTTTCAAACTGTGTCAAAATTATTCACCAACTCTCCAAAATGCCCGAGAAACGGCGAGTTGAAAAAGTGTGTGTTTTGTATTTACATTTTTCAAAGCACAACTATTTTTCCTACAATTTGATCCCAAATTTATGCATGTGGAGTGAAAATTGTGGCCAGCAGAGCAAGTTTAAGATAAAAGTTTTAGGCGATTTTTCAGGGCTGCTCCACTCTAGCCGCTCAGGAATGCCAGGAATGCCGCTCTAGCTCAACTCCATTAGTGTGTATTGCGTCTGGAATTCTGACTTCAAACTGGAATTGCGGAAAAACGGAATGTCGGATCGGTCTGAAAATCGAAACCCTGCTTCTTCTCAATAAGACGCACGTTTTTCATATTTGGTGCGTGGATGCAGGTCCAAAGCTCTGGGCCCTGGAGCCTTCCAAAGTTTTGGCCATTCATTTCCTATGGCTGAAATTTTCAGGAAAATTGGAATTTTGAGAATTCTGTGAGTCGGATTCCTTATAAAAGTAATAGCACACTATTCCCAATTGGGCCGCACATTTTCCCAATTCATTGTGTGGGCCTAAAACGAAAGCTGTAGGAGGAGTTACGGTCCAAAAAACGTACGGAATAATAAAGAAATAAAGAAATAGTAGGAAGAACGTGTGCAAGCTGCCAGCTTGCCCACTAACAAGCTGCCAGCTTGCCCACTAATAATAAAAAGAATAAATATGCAAGATTTTAAGATGTGTTGCCTTTTCAAGGCAAGCACATAATAAACTGAACAAGTAAGTAAGGTGCTGAGTAGTGGATAATAAATAAACAAACAATTTAAGGTGCTGGGTAGTGGAGTGTTAAAAACAGAGCTATACTGCAGAGAGTTGTGAGTCTCTGTCAGACCGGTGTGAGTTATTGTAAAGTGTGATAGCTTGTGGCAGGAATGATTTCCTGTATCTGTCCCTTCGACAGCGGAGCTGTAACAGTCTGTTGGAGAAGGAGCTCCGCTGTCTGTCCAGTGTGTGGTGGAGAGGGTGATCAGGGTTATCCATGATAGATAACAGTTTGTTCAGTATCCTCCTCTCCACCACAGCCTCCAAAGTGTCCAGTTTGCAGCCAACCACGGAGCCAGCCCTCCTGATCAGTTTGTTGAGTCTGTTGGTGTCGCTGGCTCCGATGCTGCTCCCCCAACAAACCACGGCGTAAAAGAGTACGCTGGCCACAACAGACTGATAGAACATCTCCAACATCTTGCTGCACACATTGAAGAATCTCAGCTTCCTCAGGAAGTAGAGTCTGCTCATCCCCTTCTTGTACACAGCTTCGGTGTTGGATTTCCAGTCCAGTCTGTTGTTGATGTTGACGCCCAGGTACTTGTAGTCCTCCACCTCCTCCACATCCTCTCCCAGAATACACAGTGACTGTGAAGCCATCCTCTTCTTCCTGAAGTCAATCACATTCAGCCTCAGGTGATTGCGTCCAGCCCACTCCACAAAGTTATCCACCACTGCTCTGTACTCCCCCTCCCTTCCCTCACTTATACACCCAACAACAGCCGAGTCATCAGAAAATTTCTGCAGATGGCATGACTTGGAGTTGTACTGAAAGTCTGAGGTGTATAAGGTGAAAAGGAAAGGGGACAGCACAGTCCCCTGTGGAGCTCCTGTATCACTGACCACCGCGTCAGACAGAACACTGCCCAGACGGACAAACTGTGGCCTGCCTGTCAGGTAGTCTGTAATCCAGGAGACAATGGAGGTGTCGACACCCATCACCCGCAGCTTCTCACCCAGCAGCAGTGGCTGGATGGTGTTGAAAGCACTGGAGAAATCAAAGAATGTGATTCTCACAGTGTTGCCACCACCATCCAGATGCATATGAGCTCGTTGCAGCAGGTATATGACGGCATCGTCAACTCCCAAATGGGGCTGGTAGGCAAACTGTAGAGGGTCTAGCAACTCCTTCACCTGCGGCCTCAGGTGGGCCAAGACCAGCCTCTCCAGCACCTTCATCAGATGAGATGTGAGGGCAACTGGTCGGTAGTCATTGAGGTCCGATGGAGTCGACTTTTTTGGGACAGGAACCAGGCAGGACGTCTTCCACAGCACCAGGACTCTCTCCTGACTCAGGCTCAGGTTGTAGAGGTGTTGGATGACAGAAGACAGCTGGCTGGCACAGGTCCTCAGGATCCTGGGGCTGATACCATCAGGTCCTGCGGCCTTCCTCTGGTGGAGTCTCTCCAGCTGTCTCCTAACCTGGCCCGTAGTTACAGTCATGCGGGGGAGGGTGCTGGTGTCTTCAGTGAAGGATGAGGTAGAGGGGGAGGGGGAGGAGAGGTGCTGCACAGGAGTACTTACCACAGGGTGGCAAGGGAGGAGGGGTGAATGCAGTGGGGGCGTGTGGGAGTCTGAATGTGTGAGGGAGACAGACGGCTGTGAGCTGAACCTGTTGAAGAAGACGTTCAGCTCGTTGGCTCTCTCCAGGCTGCCTGATGGTAGCCTCTGTCTCCCTTTAAATCCAGTGATCTGTTTCACAGAGTACATCCCAGTCCGTTGTCTCGAAGCAGTCCTGCAGTGCCTCAGCAGCCTCCTGAGTCCACCTCCTCACCGTCCTGGTGTGAACAGACTGCCTCTTAACAAGGGAGACATACTCGGGGGATAACAGGACCAGGTTGTGGTCTGATCTGCCAAGGGAAGGAAGGGCTGTGGTGTTCTATGCATCACTGGTGTTTGCATACAGCAGATCCAAGGTTTTATTTTCTCTGGTGGGGCAGTCAACATACTGGTGGAAGGTTGGCAGTAGTTTGTCCAGTGAGACATGATTAAAGTCTCCAGTAATAACAGTGAAAGCATTGGGGTGTTGAGTCTGTACACTGGCAACGGTGGAGGTGATGACGTCACAGGCCGTCGGCACATCAGCTGATGGGGGGATGTAAACAGCAATTACAATGGCAGACGTGAACTAGGCAGGTAATACGGGCGCATTCCCACAGCAACCAGTTCAATGTCCGAGTTACAGAGACGTTCCTTCACATGCACATGTCCGGTTTTAATCAGCGCGGCGGGCTCGTCCGTCTTATTCCCCAGAGACCTCACGTTCCCCATGAAATCTCCTCTTCTTCGCCTTCAGTTTGGCTCCAGCTCTGCGCCCCCGGCGCCTCCTCCGCAGCTCCTCCGGGATGTCAGGCTTCGCTCCGGGAAGCAGCACAGGCTTACGCAGTGCAATCAGCTGGTCGCAAGTGTAAACAATGCGCTCACCGTCGCGTCTGTGACCCTCCGCTGCCATAAGTGCACAAGAGTCCAAAAGAACGGCCAGAAAGTTTAAAAAGAGAGAAAAAGTCGTGTCCGTAGTGATTGGACAATAACTAGCAAAAAAAGTACAGGTAGCATTACAGAATTAAAAAGAAAAATACAAAAAACTAACACCCACACGGGAGCTGCTGTAACAGGCTGCCACCACGTGCGGCGCCACACATTTTTGCATGGAAGGAGGATTAGGTAAGTGGGAACTGCATTTTATGGTCTCTTTCTCTCTGAAATCATAAGTGTTATTTTTATGTAGAGCAGGAAAGGGAGATCTGAATACAGGTGGGCAGGCGAGGCGCATTTTTTTTTTTAAGATTATTTTTGGGCATTTCTGCTTTATTCGATGGCCACGGTGGAGATGGACAGGGAGGGCAGGGGAGGGAGAGAGGGGATGACATGCAGCATATTGCCTGAGGCCGGATTTGAACCTCAGTCGCTGCGACCAGGACTGAGCCCTGGTGCAGGCTCTTAACCAGTGAGCCACCATGGCGCCCTGCGAGGCGCATTTTAATACTAGGTGTGTACAGAGAGACTGACAGCTGTCCACTTGTGATTGGATTTCTCAGGATGGTTGTTCATACCAGGTGGGAACAGTCTCAAATTTTCTCCCTCTACTTCAGATTACTGGTGGATCACAAACATCTTTAAAGCGCAGAGCTGCCTACCGTATCGGCTGTAATTTCTTAATCAGAATAATAGATAATAACACAAAATTCCCATTAACTGCCAATACTTTAACAGACTGGATATATATCATGCATGTCTACATTTCACCGGGGAAAATACACTATCTGACATAAAAGCTGAGCTGCTGGACAAGACACTGTAGCTTGTATGACATTGTCTAGTCTGCAACACGGGTGATTCTAGGATTCTGAAACATCTGGGGCTTCTCATTGGGTGAATGACAGCGTAGCGACCTGGCGTTAACCCTCTGTATGCCAAATGCTATATTAGCGGATTTAATAATAATAATGATAATAATAATAATAATAATTATAATTTGTTGTTATTTCTATCTGTTAAAACATTGAAACTACAGCATAGGAGAAGCTTTCAGAGTGCAAAATTTTATTTTTTATTTATTTATTTATTTATTTTTTACAGTAAATTAACATTTGGGGCTAATTACAAAATATCCGGGGCTTCAGCCCCGAATAAAACAGCTTAGTGATGCCACAGGTCTGCAATACTGTGTGTCTAATATGCCCTTAGCCTACTTAGACAAGTCTTGCTGGGTTTAAATACTTATGGCCCATAGAATAACAAATAGATAAGAAATAAATTTCCTTCTTTCATAGACGACCGCTGGAGGCCACAATAGATACTGACACATCTGTGGGCCTGATGCGTCAATATTATGACACTAACTTTCTTGAGAAAAATAGTGCACACAGCTTAGGCAGTGTTGGCTGGCTCACCTTCATCTTTGGGACTAAATCCAAAATTCTTCCAAACAGGGCAGAGGCATTTTTCTTGTTTACTAGACCTGTAATGTTAGCTATACAACCTGCCATCTCTCTCAGCTCAGCTGCTGTTAGACCAGTGCAGTCTGACCTCTAGTGGACCATGTGGTGCACTACAATATATCACCTCAATACAGCATTGCTTTATCAGTTTAATAGAAAGAGAAGGATTGGTATTTTTGAATATACTGAAAATCGTACATCTGGGATCTCTAAATACCTTGGTATATCATAATACCTTGATAATGCCCAAGTCTAAGGCCAGTTTAGACCAAAGACACCACAAAATCACAGCAATCTGGATCAAACTTGAACAGTTAAATGAGGCCTTCTCTAGCTGCTTCAATCAGCAGGACTGCATGTGGTGATAAGTAGTTTCCACTGTGGGAATCCTCCATATACTGACAGATAATGACCTGGAACCTCCAGATACTGACCTGGGATCTCCAGTTCGGCACAGAACAGGTCTGCTGTAAATCCACTCAGCCAGGGCGAATATTCCTTCAAGTTCCCTGGTTCTCTCTGAAATCCCCGCATGGAATTCACCAGCTTGTCCACCTGCTGCAGGAAGCTTTTGTTTTTCCTCTTCTCAAATAATTTGCTACCTTGAGGCCCAAACAGTGCCTCCACATCCTTGGCAAATTTCTGTGAAAAGTTAAATCAAAGACAGCTGCAGTGAAAACTGGAGAAATAACTGAGAATAACTTAACATTTTTTGCTTGGGTGCACATCTACATAAAGCCAGACTGCATTCATTCACTTATGTGTAATGCTATTTGTTGTACACAGTGCTCAGGGGAATTTTAAGGTCTTTGTGTAAGGTAATAATAAAATAAAATAGTAAATAAAATAAAATATTAAACTTTTTATTGTTATTTTATTAAATTTCAAGCCGAGTCAGTCTTTCCAAAACATTAAGGGGTCAGGCTATTTAACAAACCTACTTTCATCCCTGCTTGTTGACAGATTATTTCAGCCTCTGACACTTGTTATAGTTCTCTTCTCCCATGAACAGCAGGTGGGTCTCCCCCATTCTGCCTGAAGGAGAAAAATCGCCTCCTCTGCCTGCTTCTGTCTTGGTATAGTGTTGGTATGTGAGGACATCGTTTTTCCCATCACGTCCTGCTGGTCGTTCCAGCTGAGATAGCAGTATGTTGTTTGTTTAATTGTGCACAGGAGGCTTTCAGTACATACTTTATTCTCCCCAAATACTGATCAGGGCTTGCACCCATTAGTATGACTTACAGTTTATAATGTATTGCCAATTGCCAATCTCCATAATGTGCATGCTAATGTCTGACAATACACATCTACACATTTTTGCATCGCAAAATATCATGCTTTTAAGATAAAGGCACCCAAATAGGATCCAAAATAGTCACATGGTAAGCAAAACAATTATGTGAGTTCATTTAATGTGACATGTGAGCATATTTGCACAATATTTTTATTGGTTTGTAATGATTTGTTTGTAATGTTTGCACGATTTATCATTTAATGAATTTTCTTCATGGGAAACATAGCAATCATAACTCCAATTTTAAGGCATATTTTGATGCAGTATATGCAGTATGTGTTGATACAGTTCTAATGAATTACTTCATAAAACTAACATGAGACATTTCCTAAAATGTCTTTAACTTATTTCTACTTATTTCTACTTATTCCAGAAATTCTGGATGTTCTCGAAACTTTATTTCTGGTTATCTACTTGGAATTCAAGGCCAAAACGCAGTATCTATTGATATGGTTGGTGAAAGCTGTTCAAGGAAAACTTTTTCTAAAGATTGACCATCTGATTTTAGATGGACTGACCCAATAATCTGACATTTTAATAAACAAATATCAGCGCTAATCTCTGTCTCTCACTTTTGTGATTCAACATGTAGGCAGTTCATGAAAAGGTTTCCAATTGCTAAATATAAACAACAAAACAATACATGACACAATAAAACAAAGAAACAACACACAAAACATAATGGAAAAAAAAAAAAACAGATCTCACACAGTTATTGTGATTTAGTCTCTGCTATTATTGAGATAGTAGATGAAGATGCCCACCCGGATAAATTTCTTGCGGAATCCTCCATAACCATCTGTGCATTGATCGCCAAGTGAGGAACGCATCTCATTGTACATGCAGCCCATCCTCTTCTTGTCAAAATTGGGCTTTTCCAGTTCATTTTTCACATCGTCCCACCAATCCTGTGACAGCCAAAGAACAAGAACAGAGCTTTAAAATGAAAGAGAAGCCAAAAACAACTTTGCCAGTTTATTATTCCAGGGTGAGTTACTGTTTACTACCTTAAACAGCATGTCAGGGTTTGTAAGCTGCTGCAGTGCATCAACAAACTTCTTCACAGCTCCTCCCTTATCCAGCAGGTTCCTCAGCCTGCTCACACATAATAACAAAACCAGATAGAATATTCATATGTAAAATACACACATAGTATGTAACAAAATGATATAAAATAAAAAAGGAAAAAAGTAATATATATACTTAAGAAATTACCTTACCAGTGATTTCGAAAGTTTGGGCCGCTTACTACAATATCCCCACATTTTACATTACAACAAGCTATTTTGAAAATCATACGGGGTTACAAAAACACAAAACAACATATAATCAAAATCCCTCAATTTGTAAATGTGAATTTTTGGTTGAAACACCCAGCTCATATGTTTGGCTGCTGTGGCTAACTTCTTTGCATCTGTCCATCCGTCTGTAAAAAAGCTGTTCATATGAAGCTGCCTTTCTAAGTTGAGTGAATCACTCTTGATAGGAAGGAGCATCTGCTTTATTCCATCTCCTTAGTAAAATTTGTCTGACTTGGGGGCCCCGGTGGCTCACTGGTAAAGCACGCACACCATGTACCAGGGCCCAGTCCCGATCGCAGCGTTCGAATCCAACCTCAGGTCCTTTGCTGCACGTTATTCCCTCTCTCTCCCCTGCCTTTCCTGTCTATCTCTACTGTGACTGTCAAATAAAGCAGAAATGCCAAAAAAAGATCATCTTTAAAATTTGACTGACCACGATTATAACAGTTTGGATTAACTCTGCATTTTCACAGTCTTTCACCATTAAAGGATCTCCTAGCACATATGACCTGGGTGATAGCTCAAAAATCCGTAAAAATATACAGAAAATTACTGGAATAAATCAGCAGTAATTTTCTATTTGAATTGATGGATTTTCCCCCAAAAGTTCTATATCTGAGGCCACTGCCTCAATGCATGAATTAGTATACACTCTGAGCTCTGACTTTTCCAGCAGTCTGATAGTTTTTAAGACTTACCCCTTTTTTATAAGGTTTCTATATTTTATAGGTATTACGCTAAACATGCAGAATCACTGCTATTGTTCAATAAAAATACTGAATTTTAAGGCCTCAGAATGAGCTTGGGCCAGCACTAGGTCATTCTGTGTAGACACCATCGTAGAGGCAATCAGTTGATACTACAATGTAATTTATTAATGCCTGCGATTTTGTTAATAACCCTGCAGCTATAACGGAACAAAACCTGGACATTTAGGCAATCAAAAGTGTTCTAAGCAAAAGCAAAGGGAATTTCTTTTCAGAATGCGTTTTTTTTTTTTTTTTTTTTTTGAGCAGTAACACAAAGGTGGGGCACCTGAGGACAAATTCCTGCTGCTGGTGTCCGATGGTGGAGTCCTGAAACTGGTAGCTCTCGCTGCTGATCATGAGGGCATATACCAGTGCCTGAGGGTAGCACTCTGCTATCTGCCCAATACAACGCTGCACTGCTACTGATTCTGGCTTGTCCAACAGGGCAACCATTTGACTGATCCAGCCAATCAGCATCCAGCAAGGCACTGTCATGATCTGTTCAGGGATAGAAAGAGCCATCACCATTTACAAGATAAGTGTGTTTTAAAGGCATAAAACAAAAGCAGGTGCCCAGCTCTGGCAACAGCAGTTTTATATCTGTTCCATAACTTCACACAGCCATGACCTCAAAACATTATTTCTTCCTAGTTTTACCTAAATGTGCACTCTGTGCTTTTCTCTTACTCCCTGTTATGGAGAGTAGCAATAAGTCTGTATGTATAGTGCATTCAGAAAGTATTCAGACCCCCTTCACTTTCTTCACTTTTGTTATGTTACAGCTTGATGCTACAATTGTTTAAATTCATTTTTTCTCTCATTAATCTACACTCAGTACCCCATGATGACAAAATGAAAACAGAATTGTAGAAACTTTTGTAAATTTATTAAAAAGAGAAAAACTGAAATATCACATTGACATAAGCATTCACACCCTTTACTCAGTACTTAGTTGAAGCACCTTTGGCAGCAATTACAGCCTCAAGTCTTTTTGGGTATAACCCAACAAGCTTTGCACACTTGGATTGGGGGATTTTCTGCCATTCTTCTTTGCAAATCCTCTCAAGCTCACTCAGGTTGGATGGGGACTGTCAGTGGACAGCCATTTTTAGGTCTCTCCAGAGATGTTGGATAGGAACCAGCTGGTCACCAAACCTGGCAATTGTGGTATCAGGCCTGCCCCGCGCTTTGGCGATCTTAAATTCAGTCGCCTCCGACAGCTCCACATCTGGCTGAAGGGCTACTGTACGCACAAAGGTATCCCCTTCGTGGACAACTTCGCTGCCTTCCTGAACAGACCTCACTTCTTTACGAGAGATGGTTTACATCCAAACTGTGAAGGCTCCCGCCTCCTAGCTTGCAACATTGAATTGACCGTCAACTCATGTACCGCCTGACTCACAGCGTGCCCACATAGTTCCCCCTACCTGCGTAGCAGCCCCACTACACCCAAGAGCATCCCTGTAAGAGTGACAAACAGACCATACAGATCACTTATTTTACCTGCTACTAATTATAGTAACCCGCTCAATTTGATTCCAATCAGACCCTCCTCTTGCCTTACAACCAGACCGTCAGCCCCCCTTCCTGTCCCTAGCTCTGCTGAGTCAATAGATCCACCCCATCACGGTGATCTCAGGACAGTGCATTATTTTCGTTGCTGTAATGGGCTTAAATTCCTGCATTTAAATATAAGGAGCTTGCTGTCAAAACTTGACTTTATTAATGTGCTGATTACTGAATCAAACCTTGACATTTTAGTTATCACAGAGTCTTGGCTATCTGGAAGAGTGTCAGACTCAGACGTAGCCATTAAGGGTTTCAATATGTTCAGAGCAGACAGGAAAACAAAAGGGGGCAGGGTCATAATCTACACCAGAGAACATCTGACTGTACGCCTAATCTCTCTAACCTCTGTGCCCAAATGTTGTGAATGTATCATTCTAAATGTCAGTGTCGGGGCCAATAGTCATTTTACAATTAGTGGGATTTATCGTCCTCCCTCTGCCCCTAACTTGGCCTTAGAAGAGCTAGGAAAATTACTTTCTCCCTTCATCAACTCTGAGTTAATTGTTCTGGGTGATCTGAACTTAGATTGGTTGTCTCCCTGCTCATCTAAGCTTAAAGAGCTATGCCTGGAGCTAAATCTATCCCAGCTGATCTCCTTCCCTACTAGGCCTAATAATAAAGATAACTCTAAATCCACGTTGACTGACCTTATTCTAACTAACAAGCCACAGAAATATCCATGTAGCGGCGTCCTAGCTCAGGATATCAGCGACCACTGCCCTAAAGCCTGTGTGAGGGTGACCAAAGGGCAGACTTCCAGGGGATGCACCATTAGAAAGTGCAACTTTAAAAATTTCAATAAGCAGGCATTCTTAATTGACCTAATTCCTGACTCTGAGCTGGCCTTTGAGTATTTTTCGAGTGTTTTTAGTTCTCTTATAGATAAACATGCCCCGGAGAAGAATTTCCGTATTAAAAATCACTCCAATCCCTGGTTCTCTGCTGACCTATCTGAAGCTATCCATGTCAGAGATCTGGCCTGGTCAAAGGCTAGACTCTGTAACAACCCATCTGATTGGTTGCTCTTCAAAAAAATGTGCAACAAATGCATTAGCTCAATTAGGAGGGCTAAATCCGCTTACTACTTATCCTCCCTCGCTTCCAGCCAAGGTGATGCTGCCAAATTCTGGAAGACCATAAAATCTCTAAACTTTACACCTAGCTCCTCTCTCCCCTCTCAAATAATATGCAGTAACACCAGTATTTCTAACAAATCAGATATTTCTAACAAATCAGATATGTGTGATGCCTTTAATCGCCACTTCATAGCCTCTGGTCACTTGTTCGAGCATCCTTCAACCAGAACAGTCAGGTTTCAGACCCGGTCACAGCACTACCACAGCTACAGCACTTGTCGTCAATAACATTATTAATGGACTGGACTCTTATCAGTATTGCGCAGCTCTTTTTATTGACTTGTCAAAAGCATTCGACACTGTAGACCACAACATCCTGCTATACAAACTCGTCTATCGGACTTGACAGCCTCTCTCTCAACTGGTTCTCCAACTCTGGGAGAATGCAAATAGTCGCTGCAGATGGAGCTAGATCCCACTCGCTTCCACTGCACAAGGGTGTACCGCAAGGGTCAATTCTTGGCCCCCTTCTATTTTCTCTCTATGTTAACAATATTGTTCCCCCTTATCCTACCTGCTATGTCCATTATTTCGCAGATGATACTATCTTATACAACATCGCCCCTACTCTCCACTCAGCTGTTGATAATCTACAATCTGCCTTCAACCATTTCCAACTGTCGCTTGTAGCTCATAAACATGTTTTGAACTCTAGCAAAACTAAATGTATGCTGTTCACAAGGTCCCACAAAAACAACTCTTCTCTGAAGATTCACACATTAAATGGTCAAATCATTGAAATCGTTAACACTTACAAATATCTGGGCATCTGGCTGGATTCCAAGCTTTCTTTTCGTAATCATGTGGATCACCTCATCAACAAACTTAAGCCTAGACTTGGTTTCTTATATAGAAATAAGTCCTGCTTCTCATCGCAGAGTAAAAAGATTATTGCCCAAGCCGCTGTAATGTCTGTTCTTGACTTCAGTGACGTAATCTATATGCATGCCTCAGCTTCAACACTGAAACCACTAGACGCACCATTGCATTTTATATAGCAAGGTGGGCTGGCCCTCTCTTACCACCCGCAGAGAACAGCACTGCTTACTATTCATCTATAAAGCACTACTCGGAATACTCCCCCCATACTTATCTTCTCTTTTAAATTTCCATCCTACAGGTCTCCCCACCCGCTCACAGTCATACATCAGGCTCCAAATCCCTCATATAAATTCAGAATCAGGAAAAACCGCCTTCTCTTTCTATGCCCCATATCGCTGGAACAAAATACAAGACTCACTGAAAATTGATACACTTATCTCTCTTGAAGCTTTTAAAAGACTACTTCATGATACAGTAGCGGGGGCCCAGACCCAGGCTTGCACCTGCTTCATTTAGCCTGATTTCTACTATGACGCAAAATTTTTTATTACCTTGTTTTTATGCCTGTATTTTTTACTGCATTGTTTTTGTTTTTGATGTGCCTGTAATCTCTGTGTATTCTGCTGCTACAGGGCGTCCTTGAAAAAGAGAGCCCGCTCTCAATGGACCTACTCTGTCAAAATAAAGGTTAAATAAATAAATAAATAAATAAATGTTTGAACTTTGGTAGGCATGTGTAACATCCCAGGTCTCTTAGTGCCATGACCTAAACCCAACAGGATTAATTCAAATTTTGTGTCTTATATTTTCAGACCTTTGCAATGCTAAATTGCAAAGCTTTTGAGTTTTCATGGAAAGGTGTGTCCATGGCAGCATGGTGAATTTCGATATTTTACCATGAAAAAGATTTGTGTAACTCAAATATACATCATCCAATCTGCTTCAGATAAGATAAAAGATAAGTTTCCTGAACACATCTGTATACTGATATTGAGGCACCTAGTGACAACAGGAGGTTAGCCTAATTTGACAAACATGATCCGATTTACATGAAATTCACATGGTACGGTCTACACATTATATACAGAAAGATAACATAGAATTAGTGGGTACTCTCTAGTGCCACAAAGTGGACACAGGAAGTATAGGAGGAAATCCCGGGGGAGTTAAATCGTAAGTTCCCCCCCTCCCCCAACCCCTCCCACCCCACCTTTTAAGAGATGCCTCCCACATCCATGAGTTAGAAAAATTACTATGATTTTTAAAATTGTAATAAATAAATAAATAATCTTATCATCAGGTCTGAATGGAATCCGTGCCCGCGGTGCTCTGACGAAAAATCTGCAGAAATTCGGTGGAATTTGAACACAACAGAGTTGCAGCAGCCGTGTCAGTGTACTTAAATGCATCCCGCCCCTCCCCCCTTTGCCTGTGGCTAATGTCATGTCATGAGGTGGAACAACAGAGGAGAAAACAACTGGTTTTAACAACTAAAAGATGTCGAAAAACAAATACACAGCAGAGGAGCTGAGGCGTCGTCATTCAGCGACACAGATCACTGCCAGAGATAGGACATATGAATTTGACAATGATGTTTATGAGAGCAGGGGAGTGTTGTACTGTAAAGTTTGTCAGCACTCGGTGGATTATCTGAGGAAACAGACCATTGTGGAGCATCTAAAGTCCCAGACACATGACAACAGAAAGAGGAGTGGTTTGGGTAAGTAACTGCCTACTAGCTGGTTAAAAGTCTGAAATCATTTTAAATGTGCTGTCGTCACCGGTGATCTAGTTTCTGTAATGCTGACAGCTAACTCCCAAAGCCAAACTCCATAGTGTGCAATGGTGTCGCGCGTTTGTGTGTCTCTGTGTGTGTGTGTGCGTGTGTGAGAGAGAGGGTGTGTGTGTGTGTATGTGTGTGTGTGTGTGTGTGTAGGCATGTTAAAAATTGTTATTTTCGCTCCAAACACATTGATTATAGTACTGGATAACCAGGGTTCTAAATTAACTTTTTTGATCACCAGCCAATGTGGCTGGTAACTTTCTAAAGTTACCAGCCAATTAGAATTTCCACTAGCCAAATTTTTTCCAGTGAAAATAAGAGATATTATGAGTGCCACTGAATGCATTTGATCATTTTATTAACATCGTTGGCATGAAAAATTATGGGCCCTACAATGTAAACATTAACGATAACATTAGGGTCGTTTTCACAGGCTTGACCAAAAAAATTGATTAAATTTAATCTTGCCCAGGTACCTTTCTCTTGCCCTTTTCTCTCCCTCTGCGAGCGCACAGCAGTAATAATCAAACAGGCGAGTGATGACTAAAGTTAATTGCAGTGTAATGTAACATTTCATGATATTTAAATTATCATTTCAAACTGATTATAATAAGTATATTTACGCAAATAAAGGCTACATAGCCTATATATGTGTATATATATCCATTTAAAATAGTTTTAACATCTGGAAGAAAAAAAAATCATCATTCCGAAGGTGTGGCGGCTTTTATTTTGCCGTGGCGGTGCGCCACGATGAATTACATGTAGCGTAAACCGTGTGTGGCACTTGGGAGAGAATCGCCTAAAACTAGTGGTCAAACAACTGCTTTTTTCTCAGTGACATTAAGTCCGGGCGGAAAATAAAAGGTATAAGGAGAAAGGTAAGGCTTTGGGCTTTCAAACTGTGTCGAAATTTTCTAACTTATTTTCTAACTCTAAAATGTCACTCTAAAATGTCTGTGTTTTTGCGAGTTGAAAAAGTGTGTGTTTCTCCTTCTCTCCCCCAGACGTCTGTCGCATTTAGTTTAACTTTACTTTTTACTTTACTGTTTAGCTCGCTCAGTCCCCTTTTTTACAGTTTATGCTCCCTGCTCTCGCTCCGTGTCCGTTCATTCTTTTCTTTGTGTTGTCTTGTGTTTCCATAGTTTCTCGCGCAGGTTGCACTGCAGACTGTAGCGTGTCTGCGCTTAGCCAATGGGCGTCTGATACGTCATCACGTAGCATTGCGGCAGTGTTCATGGGAAATGTAGGAAGTACTGCCAGGGGGGCAAATGACCGAGAACTGTAGAGCAGCTCTGACTGACATGATTGCCTCATGCATCACCGGCCAAACTGGCAAGTAAGTTTTTATCAACACCCGCCAAAATTAATTTTAATTGGCGGGTGTTAATTTAGAACCCTGTGGATAACTGTCTAAAACCTTAAAAGGAAAAAAAAATATCACTCAGCAGAATTCCACAGATTTTCCTCCTGAATCACCACAGAAAACCTTATCATTAATTACATTTCTAGTATATAATTAATAACTCATCTAAACAGGCAAGACTGTCCTCACTCAGAATAGATTTGTGTTGAATGTGGGCCAAGTCATAAATGACTCTGTGTGAAGCAGTTGAAGGAGATGTGCTCAGGTATCTACAGTGTTAACCCACTTGGCAGCAGACAGACGTACAGAAAGCTATTCATGTACATCTGTTGGTCATGTAAAAAGTTGTTGATGTTGAAGGTGCAAATTGCACTTACAGAATTATTCAATATTGTGGAAAAATGTGGCAAATTCATTTGATTACAAACTGTGTTGTGGACATGATAGAAATGAAAAGTTGTTATTTTATCAACTGGCCCCTGGCCCCTTGCCATTTTTAGTCAGGGTCAATTTTCAAGACTGTTGAAATGGTTTTCCAACAGTCTTGAAGGAGTTCCCAGAGATGCTGAGCACTTGTTGGCCCTTTTGCCTTCACTCTGCGGTTCTTCTCATCCCAAACCATCTGGATTTGGTTTAGGTCAGGTGACTGTGGAGGCCAGGTCGTCTGGCGCAGCACTCCATCACTCTCCTTCTTGGTCAAATAGCCCTTACACAGCCTGGAGGTGTGTTTGGGGTCACTGTCCTGTTGAAAAATAAATGATGTTCCAACTAAACGCAAACCGGAAGGGATGGCATGTTGCTGCAGGATGCTGTGGTAGCCATGCTGGTTCAGTGTGCCTTCAATTTTGAATAAATCCCCAACAGTGTCACCAGCAAAACATCCCCACACCATCACACCTCCACCTCCATGCTTCACGGTGGGAACCATGCATGTAGAGACCATCCGTTCACCTTTTCTGCGTCGCACAAAGACACAACGGGTGGAACCAAAGATCTCAAATTTTGACTCATCAGACCAAAGCACAGGTTTCCACTTTGTTTGGGCCAAGAAACACAAGGAATGTCCATTCTTTGTGTTTCTTGGCCCAAACAAATCTCTTCTGCTTGTTGCTTTTCCTTAGTAGTGGTTTCTTAGCAGCTATTTGACCATAAAGGCCTGATTCGCGCAGTCTCCTCTGCACAGTTGATGCAGAGATGTGTCTGCCACTAGAACTCTGTGTGGCATTTCTCTGGGCTCTAATCTGAGGTGCTGTTAACTTGCGATTTCTGAGGCTGGTGACTCAGATGAACTTATCCTCAGCAGCAGAGGTGACTCTTGGTCTTCCTTTCCTGGGGCGGTCCTCATTTGATCCAGTTTTGTCGTAACGCCTGATGTTTTTTTCGACTGCACTTGGAGACACATTCAAAGTTTTTGCAATTTTCCGGACTGACTGACCTTCAGTTCTTAAAGTAATGATGGGCTGTCGTTTCTCTTTACTTAGCTGATTGGTTCTTGCCATAATATGAATTCTAACAGCTGTCAAAAAGGGCTGTCAGTTGTGTACCAACCTGACTTCTGAACAACACAACTGATGGTCCCAACCCCATTAAGAAGGCAAGAAATTCCACAAATGAACCCTGACAAGGCACACCTGTGAAGTGAAAACCATTTCAGGTGACTACATCATGAAGCTGATTGAGAGAAGGCCAAGGGTTTTCAGCACTGTCAACAAAGCAAAGGGTGGCTACTTTGAGGAATCTAAAATATAAAACATATTTAGAGTTATTAAACTTTTTTTTTCTTTGCTACATAATTCCATATATCTTACTTCATATATTTGATGTCTTCGGTATATATCTACAATGTAGAGAGTAGCAAAAATATAGAAAAAACACTGAATGAGAAGGTGTGTCCAAATTTTGACTGGTTAGTATGTGTGCATATCTAGCCTACCTCTCCACACCATGGATGTATAAAATATACATTAGTAAATAAATAGTTAAAATTCAGTTAAATAAGTAAATAAATAGTTAAAATATTGTAATCAACCTTGTTCTTAAACATATTTCAAGTAAATTCTTCAGAATACCATCAACCTGTTTCATGGTCCTCTTTTGTTCATGAATTATTCATTATCCGAGACAACAATTTTAACCATGTACATTGATTTCAAGCATTTTCTGTGGTCTTGATCTTAAATATGAGCATGGCATTAACCCTTTAGGCGCCGGAGTTTTTTTCCCGCGGCTTCTCCCGCGTCTGCCACGACAACCGCGGTTGTTTTCATCCCCGCTACATTCACCCATATTTGCGGTATTATGAGCCCCCCTGCCACCTCGACCACCTTGGCGTTCGCAGAATAGGGAGTTTAAGCAACGACGGATTTT